>NC_086379.1:53356460-53659490 GCF_036588685.1 Mytilus trossulus | reverse complement strand
AAAACTAGGGGTGATCTCAGGTGCTCCGGAAGGGTAAGCAGATCCTGCTCCACATGCACCCGTCGTGTTGCTAATGTGATTACAAATCTAGTAAATAGTCTAATTCGGTAGGTCAAATTCATGAAAGGAAAGGGGATTGTAGTTACGACGTAAGGAACATATCCGATATCATTTGTGAAATGGTTATTCCATAACGGTCAACCAACTCGTGATGGCGTCCGTAAAATTTACGAAGGGATGATTTCAACTTCACCATTTGGAACTCTTGATTTAATAGCTTCCTTGTGAGCAGTAACCCTCTATAAAAAAAATCATGATAGGAAATGCAAGCACGGGAATATCGTATCAATTAAGAGATATATACCCCGTATGCAGGTGCTGCTGGAATGTTGCTACTTAGAAATGGAAAGTTCACAATTGGAAAGTTGAAATCATCTCTTTTGTCGTAAAGTTTTGTCTTCAACCGACCCTCATTGTCAATTTCTAGATGTAAGTCAAGATATGAAGCTGACTTAACTGTATCTGTAGTATCCTTTATCTCCAATTCGATGGGATAGATGCGTTCCACATAGTCACCAAATTTTGAATTGTTTAGTGAAAGAACGTCATCTATATAGCGGAAAGTAGAGTTAAAGGATATTGCTAACTTCTTATCTTTCTTCCAAAGAAGTTCCTGCATGAAGTCAGCCTCATAATAATAATGAAACAAGTCAGCAAGTAGAGGGGAACAGTTTGTTCCCATTGGGATGCCGACAGTCTGTTGAAAACACGTCCTCCGAACGTAACAAATATGTTGTCAATCAAGAAATCAAGCATCTATATAATATCGGTTTCAGAGAATTTTTTGTTTGAATCAGAGTGATTCTTTACAAAGTAGGATTTATCCTTCCCTAAGACAAGATACTTGTATCTAAGTTGGCCATTCTTTTTTATGAAGCAAAGTAATACCAACTCTTTTAATTTGTCTTTAAGTTTGGAATGTGGAATACTTGTGTAAAGAGTAGAGAAGTCAAATGTTTAATACTGTTACAAGATGAAAGAAAGTTAGATTGTATGTACTCTAAAAGATCTTTGGAATTTTTAAGTATCCACATCTGATTCACGCCACCTCTAGAATAGGCAGTTTCAAGCCCGTCCTTGATTGCTGATAAAATGAATGTTAATAATTTAGAAAGAGGTTTTGTGGAGCACTTGGAAGACCCAGCAATATACCGCTGTTTGTAAGGACACTTATGTAGTTTAGGTATCCAATACAGTGATGGAAGATCCAGTTCTTCATCTTTGGTTGAAATACCAAAGGAACAAAGAACAGACCTATGATTATCCAGGATTTCCTCTTTGGTAAGTGTCGTGAGGGTATATGCTAAGTTTCCAAGTGAATTGTCTATACCTAATTCGTTTATCAAGCAATAAATGTAAAGGGTACAAGTGGTGCCAAATTGCTACATGTAGATGTAAATTTTTTTAAATTCACTATCAAACCCAGTATTAATTTTTTTTAAGACAAAATGCACGTCTGGCGCTAATACAAAATGTCAATGCTTGTATCTATGATTAGTTTATTTGGCATTCATTGCTATGAACCAAATTCAAATGAAGAATATCGAACATCCTAATTAGAAATTAAGGGGAACCTGCAGATATATATTGTTTATGCATTTCAAATATTGGATATTGAAATATCAAGCTGTTATCCTAAGGTGTTTGAAAGTAAAATAATAAAATCGAACTGAGTCTCTGAATAGGTGCAATGTTGGTCATCGACTATAATGAATAAACTAAAACAATTTTCAAAAAGGTCTTTTAATTGTTGCATAAATTCATAGGTCGCTCATTTCGATTTGTTTTTCTGTAGAGTTTAGTATTTTGTTATTTCTATTTTTGAATAGTTAACAACTCCAAGTGTGTACTTAAAATCTGTATCAACGGGAATGCTTGTTTTCTAAACGAATCGCCGACCACCTCGTATGATAGTTTCCAGAAACATTGTAACACGTTGACTATGAAATGAATAAGGATGATATTTCGGAAAAACAAGTTCTTAGGAAAATATAGAAGTCGTTTATTTTCTTACTGCTTTGAGAACACAATTTATTAATTTATCTCAAGCTCCTTTGAGACCGACATGTGCATCGAAAAGAAAATTATTATGTTTATGAGAACTGTATGGTAATGGTTTAAAACAAAAAAAGATCTTTTGGTAATTTGAATAATTCGTTGAAAGATTTATTCTCTTAACAAGTGCTAAACCCGAATATTATATTCCAGAATTACGACAGCAGTGGACACAGAAGAATTTAATGTAGAAACTAAAAGCCCATGAGACAAACAGGATATATTTTCTTAGCCAAGTATGGACTGTCGTTTGTTATAAGAAAGAATCAATGTTAATTTGATCTCTCCCAGGGAAAAAGAAACAATATTTGTTCAGTGTTATTAGTTAACCTTCCATTATACAAATGATTTGTTGTCACTTATAAATAAGGCGGTCGCTGACCATTCAAACCTTTCTATTATCAAGAATTTGTAGCTGCCATCGATTCACAATGGCTTACATCTTTAGTTTGCTTTCCAACAGCGTCACAAGAAAAGAAAATGTCTGTCTTTGGCAAACATCTGTCATTTTTATCAGCATCTCTGAAAGTAATTTCCATTTCATTACTTTTATCACTTTTCGTCCTTTGATAATTTTCAGTGAAATTTGAATTATACCGAGGGAAGAGTTGATTTTAATCATAACTAGCTCAGTAGATGTTCACGATAAACGAATATAGAGACAAAAGATTTTTAATATGAAAAATCTTTGTTAGATTTATCGCTCTAATTTCAAATAAAGTTTTGATATATTTATTAGCTGTCAATTTTGTATGCTTTTGTGATTTTAAGTAATAGTTCGTATTCTCACAAGTGATAAACAATCATTATACCTGCTGATTTTATTTTGGTTCCAAAATCAGTGCAATGATTTACAAAGCACTTATGTAAGTGCATCTGATTTTACCCACACATCTTCTGTCTTTTGGTTTTGACAGCTAATTTTTCTTTCTTCAATGCTGTTGAATTATAGCCGTCAGTTTTGCTGGAACATGTGTTTCTAGACACGTAGTTGAAAAGAATAAACTTTGATCTCATGATTTATTTGATAAAATCCTGACGCTGTATGTGCTATATTTGCATTTTAAAAGTTAAAACAATATGAGAGGATATCAAAGAGAGAGACGAAAAGGACATTCAAACTTACTAGTCGAAAAATTAAAACTGATACTGTAAGAGTAAAAGAAAAAGAAAAACGATATAATTTAAATTGCCAATTGTGAACTTTCCATTTCTAATTAGCAACATGCCAGCAGCACCTGCATCCGGGGTATATATCTCCCAATTGATACGATATTCCCATGCTTGCATTTCCTATCAAGATTTTCTTAATAGAGGGTTACTGCTCACAAGGAAGCTATTAAACCAAGAGTTCCAAATGGTGAAGTTGAAATCATCCCTTCGTAAATTTTACGGACGCCATCACGAGTTGGTTGACCGTTATGGAATCACCGTTTCACAAATGATATCGAATATGTTTCTTACGTCGTAACTACAATCCCCTTCACTTTCATGAATTTGACCTACCGAATTAGACTATTTACCGGATTTGTAATCACATAAGCAACACGACGGATGCCGCATGTAGAGCAGGATCTGCTTACCCTTCCGGAGCACCTGAGATCAACCCTAGTTTTTGGTGGGGTTCGTGTTGTGTATTCTTTAGTTTTCTATGTTGTGTCATGTGTACTTGTATTTCTGTTTGTCTTTTTTATTTTTAGCCATGGCGTTGTCAGTTTGTTTTAGATTTATGAGTTTGACTGTCCCGTTGGTATCTTTCGTCCCTCTTTTAAAGACAATCAAAATGATACAAAAATATTAACTTAAAAATTCAAAGACAAAGTAAAACAAACGCCACTCAAATCATGGTGATTTCTTTTGTTCTGTAAGGGTAAGCAGATCATGCTTCACATGTATCTAGAGGCAACTAAAAATCACATATTGAAGGATCTGCTTACCCTTCCAGGGTACATGAAATCACCCTATTTTTGTTTGGGGATCGTGTTGCTAATTCTTTAGTTTTCTATGTTGTGTCGTGTGTACTATTTTTTGTCTGTTTTTTTTTTTTTTTTTCATTTTTAGCCATGACATTGTCAGTTTATTTCCGATCTATGATTTCGATTGTCCCTCTGATATATTTTGCATCTCGTTTATGAAAGGCAAATAAATATCAATTTGAAACCAATTAAATCGACAAAACTATATGATATACAGCAACGAAATAAACCACAAATTTACACGCACATAGCTTGGGAGAGGTAAATAGAGAATGTGGTGTGGTTCAACATTTACACTGGTATAAGACCCTAACATCGAACAGCACAGCACTATAAAAAATTGTGCGAACCAATAAAAGAAAACCAAATATGAAAATGAGAAACAGCATCAAACAACCAATGAATTACAGACTTGGAATAGGCATATATATTTAGAATGTAGTTTAATATTCTTGATTGCTATCATTTTAATCCCACATACAATATATTGTCGTGTATTTACGTTAAATGGCATGTTTGTTTAAGCTGGGGTCACACATTCACGATTTTTACTACCGTTCTTGATAGGACCATTCCCGATTAAAATTTATTAAAAGTCTGATCAAGATCCTGTGAATCGTGGATGGAAATTCAAACTTAAATTTAAATTTGTAAAAAAAATAATTTGATCACGACAACAATCAGATAGTATTCAGGAAGCACCGATATTCAACCGTTTCTAAGCGAATTAGTCCCGATAATACCGTTCTGAATCCGCTTCTAATCCGATTTGTATTTTTCGCCAGGTAAAATTCGACCGAGTCTGTCACGACTGCGTCCCGACTCTACCGAAT
Organism: Mytilus trossulus; assembly: GCF_036588685.1. Taxonomy (NCBI): domain Eukaryota; kingdom Metazoa; phylum Mollusca; class Bivalvia; order Mytilida; family Mytilidae; genus Mytilus; species Mytilus trossulus. The sequence goes on along the minus strand of NC_086379.1, from coordinate 53,654,566 downwards.
CTTATCCGACTGAGATCAGACAGTGACCGGACAGTGAACCGACGCTGACGGAAGTTATCCGTTCGAAAACTGTCGGCATATTCGGGATGATCAAGTACTGTCGGAACGTAATCCTATCATAGTCCGCTTTATCGCATTGCAAACGGCTTTGTCTGGTCTCAGTCGTATTGTATTCTGTAATTGTCGGGACTCTGACGTGGGTATCATTGACGAATTTCGTATTAATAACGGGACTGTTTCGGAACGGTTTCGGCAAAAAACGGTTCGCAATCGACAAGATCTGGATGCAATCTGGACTCAATCGGCAGAAAAACAACTATGAAAAATTACTCCGGATCATTCCCGTTCCACAGGACACCGTCCAGAATACACAAGACATTGTTCGGAATTCGATCCGATACAGCAGAATCTGTCACGACATAGCCACGATTGTAATCCGACTAGACAAAATCGGCTGAGTTGCCCCGAATGTTACGGGACGCACCTAACTGTCGGGATGCTTTGCCGAACTATTCGGACCCTTCCCGATCCGTAGGAATCTGTTACGAACTAAAACGAATGCGTTCAGACAATGATAGGACATTCCAGATAATTGAGGATACTAATCCGACCTTTTCACTTTTCGTGTCGTATTGCTGTCTGATCTCAATCGGGAGCAATAATCGGCAATGTGTGAACCCCGCATTACAAATTGTATGTTTGGGTTTCTTTTAAACATGACCTACGCAAAGTAGTTGATTCTGTTTCAGTCAGGAGAACATTGAACTAACAGTATATTTATTGGAGTAGGTGTGGGTGTACATCAATGAAATATTGGCCCTTCCACAAAGAAAATCAATTTAAGTATTATGAGGAATATGCCAACCAGTTAAAATAGATTTCAGAAATCGTCCTAAGTGATAAAAGATTAAAATAAGAACTCGACATACGTATATCACTACCAATTTTTCTGTTTTACTACACTGAATTCGCTAATTTGCCGTTAATAACCTAGCAAAACGCTACAAACGTTCTCTAAATCATGATTACCATATTAAAGAATGTTAAGCACCAGTTTTTTTGGGGTGTTTTTTTTTCTAGACACTTACATGTTTTGTGTGGAAATCGTGTTGCTATGTCTTTAGTTTTCTATATTGTGTCGTGTGTACTTGTATTTGTCTGTTATTTTTTTTCATTTTTATCCATGGCGTTGTCAGTTTATTTTATATCTATGATTTCGATTGTCCCTCTTATATATTTCGCATCTCTTCTATGAAAGACGCCAAAATCACAATTGGAAACCAATTAAACGAAAAAAAGTATATGATATACAGCAACGAAATAAACAACAAATGTACACGCACCTAGCTTGGGACAGGTAAATAGAGAATGTGTCGGGGTTTAACATTTACACTGGTATAAGGCCCTAACATCGAACAGCACAGCACTTTAACAATTTGTGCGAACCAATAGAATAAAACCAAATATGAGAAACGGCATCAAACGACCAATGAATTACAGACTTGGAATAGGCATATCTAAAATGTAGTTTAATATTCTTGATTGCTATCATTTTAATCTCATATACAATACATAGTGTCGTTTATTTACGTTAAATGGCATGTTTGTCAGCAAACTGTATGTTTGGGTTTCTTTTAAACATGACGTACGCAAATTAGTTGATTCTGTTCCAGTCAGGAGAACATTGAACTAACAGTATATGTATTAAAGTAGGTGTGGGGTGTACATCAATGAAATATTGGCCCTTCCACAAAGAAAATCAATTTAAGTATTATGAAGAATATGCTAACCAGTTAAAATAGATTTTAGAAAATCGTCTTGAGTGATAAAAGATAAAATTAAGAACTCGACATACTTATATCACTACCAATATTACTGTTTTACTACACTGAATTCGCTATTTTGCCGTTAATAACCTAGCTAAACGCTAAAAACGTTCTCTAAATCATGATTATCATAAGAATGTCCAGCACCAGTTTTTTGTTGTCTAGACACTAACATGTTTATGACAGATACAATATAACAGAGCATGAGTCTGCATAAATTTCCTATCTTATGTACTTTCTTCAATGAATACTAAAACGATGCCTTTTGTGATGAAGTCATTGACGAACAGAACAAACTTTTTTCTCCGCACATAGAATAAGACGACTTACTATAAATTAGGGACATCAGATTAAAATACCAATAAATTCGTCTTCAATGATTAATAAATTATTACACTGCATGACCTTCCCATAGCAGCTAACAGTCGACAACTGATTTTATATTATGTACATATTGTACTACAACACTACTGTTCCGAGTTAGGGAAGGATCGAGCGCCCAAAAATATTATTTAACCCATCAACATACAGTAACTGTTTATGCATGAGTCAATTTTGGAGTCTGAAATTCTTTTAACTTAACGTTTGCTGTTCACATGTTAACAATAAGCGTAACATAATATGATCGACAGCAACTATCGAATAAAAGCATTTGACTTGGAACACGCACACAAAGATTGTGACAGTTTCAAACATGTTTATGAGCACTCAGTCGTCTCCCCTATCCTCCCCTTGATCTGTATAAGTGATAAAGAGTTTTTTTGTCGTCTTGAATTGAACATCAAAAGTATTGTTATGATATCTCATATAAAACCATTCAGATGTTAACAAAGTGCTCGTCTTTTGAATACACATCTCCATGATATTTTGAATTTTGTCTTTCGTATTTGTTTTGTTCCTCGAAACAACATGCGAAAAAAAAAAAACTGCCAAACTTATGTCACTTCGGGAAAACATTCAACATATGGATGTAAACACACAGCCTTATTGTTTTTTGTTTTGTTTTTGTTTTAATATGTTCTACTTTCTAGGTGATATCTTTTTGGGTGATATTACATCTAAAAAAGTATACCAGAGTTATTTTGTCAAAACACATCCCCTCAAACCGGCGCTAAGTGTTTTGGGAACCTTTTCTACGTCTTGATGCTGTGAATTTGCCTTTTGTGTGTTTGTTTATGTGCATGTATTGATTTTATGTCAATGATGGATCCTTTGTTGCTCTATACACAAATGTATAATTTTACGAGTCGATGTCGTCTACTTATTCCAAGTGTTTCAAAATCTCCTATATAAGTAGAGTTAAAGATTTGTGACAACAAAAAAAACAAAAAATCAATGACGATATGTTACCCTTTTGCATTTATTTTAATCACCGGGTTAGTTCTTACTGTCTTATTTACGTATGATATGCCAGATCTTGTGTTTTTCGAATGTTTAAAATGTGAGACGTGACAAGTAATTTCCTTCTAATCATTTTCTTTGTTTTGATATAGCTATATTATTTGAGATAGCATATTAAGGTTTTGTAATAGTTTAAAGTTGTATTTTGCTTTATTTCTTTATAGTTTCATTATCTAATGTACTATGTGTTTATATCTATCTAGGGAGAGGATGTCAATATTTTGTTCAATTCCTTTTACTTCTACTTTTGCAAATACAATATGTCATTGTTTGGACCCTTTTATATAGCTTGCTGTTCGGTGTGAGCCAAGGCTCCGTGCTGAAAACCGTACTATGACCTATAATGGTACACTTTTACAAATTGTAACTTGGATGAAGGTTGTCTCACTGGCAGTTATACCACATCTGCTGATTCTATTAAACTTAAAAGTTATATCATGTATTTGTCAAAGAGTATCATATATGATGACTGTGTGATAAATGCATAGTTTCACGGAATGTGGATACAAGGAGAAAGATTTGTACTTGTCATACAATAAATGTGAATGAAAATGAAAATTAAGCATGGAAAGTTATAATGATTGATTAAAATGTATCGTCTAGCGGCCAATTAAAGTCATATTAAGGATGATACGGGTTCAACTTAAGATCACATCGTAGGTTCTGTAAAGCGGATTAGGTTAATCCAAAAGACAAATGCTCAGATCGCGCTATTATGTTTTATTCTGACAAAAACAAACAAAGGACAATGAAAAACTGTAGCACGTGTTTTTTTTAATTACATAAGCGATAAACCTTTTACCTTATTAAAGAACTTGTTAAAGTCCTTGTGACATTTTGGAATGCAAATTATGTCACAGTATCTGTCAACAGTATGTTACTGACTAGAGACATAAATAAAAAAAAACATTAGTCTCTGATAGATATAGGAAGACTGAAATAGGAAAAGGTCAAATTGAAAATGTATAACTGTATTCAGCAACAATACTGAAAAACAGAATATAAGGATCCCAAGAAAAAGAAAGACAATTACTTTTTAATTTAATAAATATACAATTAAATGATGCCATGTAAAGTGCAATCCTCATTATTACGCATATATAGATATTTTACAATACTGATGCGATGTTATAAAATTTTATCGTATTGTCAAACAGGAAGTAAATGCCCATCAAATATAAATTTCACAAACAAAGAAATCTCTACATTACATGGTTTGAAATCAAATGGCAAATCCTGTTTTTACACAGAAGCCTAGTAATTTGTAACGTAAAATACGAACGGATAGACAAGATAAACCATAGAATGGAGCAGAGTTAGATATATATGTAATGAAACACTTTCCACTGAGCGTTAAGCATACGACAATCAATCAATATGATATATAAATTGATTTACACTCTTTGCAGCACGTTTATTGATTTCTATTTGGTATTAAATCAATATAAAGATCCATTGTTTACACCCTGTGATCAATTTAATTGACAATCGTCAATGGCACTCAACAGGATTTTTTTTTAAAGAACATCAGTTGTTTTTCCTGTTAGTCAAATGCGTTTTGTAAAAATATACTTTTCACTTTTTTGGTCTTTTAGAAAATGTTGTTCGTGCTGTATTTAGACCCTTCTACAACGAAATTTCGTTTACATGCGCCCGTCTAAAAAATGCAGTTTTTATTCAACGCAATCATAGGTTTTAACGTAGTTTGCAATTTAGACTTGTCTATTTATAGATATGCAAGTTAATAAGTCTTAATAATTTTTGATGAGACAAACAATTATGGGTTAATATAAAAAAGAAGATAAGGTATGATTGCCAATGAGAAGCTTTTTTATGAACAAACAATGGCTATTTATAATATTTGTTTTATCAAACTATTTTAATATATTGACAGATGGTCATGTGAGTATAAAAATGTATCAGTTTCTTATTAAATTTAAATTGAGCATATAATCATTATAGATTTTTTCAGTAAGTTTTGCAAACAGTGTTTCATAATTCAATACTCCTTTTCAATTCGCTAAATTTCAAACAAACATCTGTCTTTTGCAGTATCGTAATAACAAAAACAGTTTGTATAAATAATAGTAAGATTTGAAAGCCAAATTAAAAGGGTTTATGATATATCTAAATAAAAAAGATAACATGCAAAATGTATAAAACAACAACAGTGTGTGTTGGTAAAAGCAAGAAGAAATGTTTTTATAGTCGCCGTCACGTAAAATTGGCATCATGTTTTTTGTCCAAAAAAAAATAAATATCAGCCGCGTTTACTCAAGATGATGTTTTTCATTAAGCGGAAATAAAACCCTATCCTATCCACTACTGTCCTACCTTTTATTGTGTTTGCACTGTATAATCCTGACCTTCACATTTTTCAAGATTATTTACATTGTAAAACCGCCATCTTGGTCTCTTTGAGGATCCCTTATTCCATACCATTCGTTACTCTCTGGTAATATCATTGTCATTGATGATACAATTTCCCGCGCTTTTTACGTCAAAGATTAGGAAAAGCTTCGAGAGACACAAACAAATAGAGAGCACGTGGAACTCCATGGCAACACTTCCGATATTAACAATGTCGGATTCCACCGTTCAAATAATCTTGAATTATGTGAAGGTCAGAATTATACAGTGTAAACACAATAAGAGGAAGAACAGCAGTGGATATTTGGACAGGATTTTTATTCCGCTAATATTGAAAAACATTATAAGTTATATGGTTCGCTACTGACCCCATACGGATCCATAGAGGGTTAGTAAAATCCATAGGGGTTGAGGCCGGAGGCCGAGTCCCCTATGAATTTTATTCACCCACTATGGATCCGTAGGGGGTCAGTGGTTAATCGTATAACGAATTTATTGAAAAATAAACAACGAAACACAACAACATTAATAGATGACGTCGCCATTAATGCGTCACGAACCCCATATGAAACTAACTAACCCCATACGGTCTCATAGGGGGTCACCACGTGACGGCGTTTAACCAATCACAACGTGATAATGCATCTGTGGTCCGATGCACTCGATTAAAATCTATTCGCTTCAAACAGTTTCCTTTTGTTTTCATGTCTTTATTCTTAAATTGTTTGTTAGTATGAAATATTTGATGCGTTCATTAATTAATGTGTATATTTCGTTTTGTTTTGGAGAAGACGGTACTAAGTTGTAAAACTTGTGTCTGATCGTTTTGTCATTTTGAACAATAAAATATGTTAACATCAACAGTCCGTAAATACCACAACTAAACAGAAAAAGCCAAGCTCTATTTGATTGGCAATAATATCAAACACGTATAAGCATAAAATAAACTTGTCTCACTACAGCAAATTCTATTTAAATTTACAAAGAAACACGCTCTAAGATCAAATGACAGGATATAAAGATTACTACGTACAATAAAATAAAAATATCATCATTTATTTTGTAACAAGCTATAATAATTATTTTCGAAATATACATAAATCCACTTTGAAATAAGTATAAATTTTCATAGTCAGTGGTTGTCCTGTGTCCTTTCTTAATGATATCGTTATTAACAGAATTTGGGTGTTTATGGTGGTTCTTTGCAAAAAAAATCACAACTTGGTAATATAGTGTGCAAGATTTAGAGATTGGGATATTGTAATGGACATCTGTCGGTTCCTGAAGACTATGTGCTCTAAATATGCCGTGTGGGTTGTTCTTTTTTGTTAATTTGCTTTCTCATTAACGTTACCCCAAATTTCCTTTTAGTCATAGTCATGTATCAAAAACAACATTGGGGACACATGTGAAGCTTACCCTTCCGGAGTACATGAGATCACCCCCAATTTGTGTTTTGATTCGTGTTGCTCAGTTATTAGTTTTCTATGTTGTGTTTTTAATACTGTTGTTTATCTGTGTGTCTGTTAGTCTTGTTTTAAGGCATGGCTTTGTCAGTTTATTTTCGATTGATGACTTTGATAATTGTTCCTTTGGTATTTTTCGTCTCTCTTTTGTTAAGAATTTTTTTTATCATTACTAATTTCTCTTCACGAATTAATGCCAACAAATTTCCATGACAGGAATGTCGTAACATTAATTATGTACCACAAAAAGACAAACTTATAAATAGAATCTATTGATTTCATAGAGATAAATGCTTGATATTTGCAAACTCTCGTGGTTTAATTTGCTTGCTTAAGCGTTGACTAAATGATATGCGGAAGTGCGTCAAAATAAATAAAAACATCCATGTCGATCTACTTGCTTTAGAGCGCATTCAACTTAATAGGTAATAGTGTACTTGTATTGCTGTCAAGTTAGGAGATGAAATAATAATAAAAAAAGGAAACTATCGTTCATTTTGTTTGCCAAAAGAACAATTGTAAATTTATCTAGGGGACGAATGCATATTAAACCAAAAATAAAAATGGACGTACAGTTGAAATAGTAAAGCTATTTTTACACAATTATGAACTCTTTGTTTTAAACTGACAGCAATTATTTGTCTCTTTGGATGGATACATAGCGCAAAAACATTGAAAGCCAATATAACAGGCAATTGTTTTATGAACTGTTTATTCTCCCTTTTACACCGAAAACTCATCAGGTGTAACGACATAACATAAGAATGAGTTTGGAAAAGCTCGAATCTAGAGATGAACACCAAGTGTATAAAATAAGGCAAAATCACAAGGCAACGGTCTAATGCAACTTTCTTAAACTATCCTTGATTTGTACCAAATTTGAACAGAAACCAAGCTTGGACAGAAGCTTCTTACAATCAAAAGATAGTATAGAGAGGAATATTTTTTATATTTTTTTCTTCGTTTTTGTTGAGCCTACGATTAACAGCAAATGTAGGCGAGACACAGGGTTCGGCGGAATCCCTACGATTTAAAAAAAAACGGTTTACGACATTGACAGAAAAACAACCAGAGATCTATAGGCTGGTATCACCCTTCTCACAGAGTGCTGTTTATGGCATCTTATATTTTGTTAGACTGAGTTATTACTGAATGATACTGTATATGTACAAATATGAACAACATTGGTGGTTCACTTGCGTCTGGTCCGATGCATCTAAAGTCGGATACACATTTATTGAATGTACTTTAGTACGGTAAGGATCAGCAAAAGTATATTTCAAACACAGATGACAAGATGTTAATCATGCTCAATATACAAAGTGCTTCTGAAGTACTCTAATTATGTACACTAACTTAAGAAGTCATTGATTCTAGTTTGTTTGAAGTGTGGTCTTTTAAACCTAAAGGTATTAAAAAAGAATGAAGATTGTTGAAATACTTTTAATTTTCATGAAACTAATAAATTTAATTACATATCTCGGCATGTTTACAATGTCTTTATTTTCCTTCCTTGCAGCTGTTCCGTGTAATTAAAATTTAATCAGATGCACTTATCACGATTATTTTGAATGTGTTGCCTTCTTAACGATGTAACAGTTTTTGTAAATATTTAGGAATGTGATCTGGTATTTTGTATTCTGGTTATCTAATACAATGTAGAGTTTTTCATGTATATATCGTAAACTCAAATAACGAGGGAATGTCCTCAGATAACACAAAAAAGAAGAAACAATTTGTCTGATTAAATGAATATACTCGACAGAATTACACATCCGATTAGATTTCTGCAATAATCAAATGTGCAAATTCATTTACCACAAAACATTTGATATCAATGCGTACTGAAGGCTGCAAATATTATAAGTATTAAAAGGGATGAAAGCTATAATTTTATTATATCTTAAGACATATCTGGCATGCGTTTTTGTCATTCTGACATTTTTGTCATTCTAGCGTTTTAAAAACGGTGTGTTCTTATCTAATCTCAGTCTGCTAATTTCTTATGTTCTTCTTTCTCAAAATAGATCTGCTTTCAAACTTACAAGAAACTTTCAATTTTAATTTACCTTATACTCTCTCGTATGCAAGTAGGTGGCTCATTTATAAAATATGGATAGAATCATCGAACAAATTCATAAAAGCTGATGCACAGATGTATTATATCTTTCGAATAAAAAACTTTGCCATTTGGAATGATTTTATGTAAACAGCAATCTTTCATCAAGGCATCAAGATAGATAACGTTTCGTTACTAATACAGGAAGACTACAGATATGTAATTTTTTCTCTGTTATAAACGGTCAAAATCGTGTAAGCAAGATTTCCACTCCTTTCTTGAATAACTGCATTGTGGATATCAGGCAAAATTTTAACTTATCAATCAATGACAACGAAATTCTATATCGGACGTACAAAATTCATAGTTTTTTCCCCCAATATATGAAAAAAATAAATTAATCGAGATTACAAAATATAAATCTAAATAAAAAAAAATTATCTAAGAATATTCTTTTTATGATTATTTTTGGTGCATTTTATAGACGTCATTTGAATTAAAAACGCTTACATTTTGACTGTTATTCTGATACAGTTTTTGTACCTATAGATCTACGATTTACTTTTAAATAAATGATAACTGATGGATCTTTTGTAATCGAAACGCGCGTATATATGAGGTAAAAAATGTTAATTCTGGTATATATTTAGTATGAGTTCGTTTACAACAATTATAGAGTAGATGCACTGCTGGTAGAGGTTTCTTTTCCAAGTGTTTCACCAACCCAGTAGTCAACAGCTTTATGTTGACAAGAATATCATTGATATGGTCATCACTATCAAATTAACTGTTTACAATGAATCTTTGAATTTTTCTAACACTTTTTTAAAAGTATTTACTACGTTTCTGTACCTTTCGTTTACTACGTTTCTGTACCTTACGTTTCTGTGTATTATATGTGTTTTATTCATAATGGTAACGTATTGCTCCTTGTGTTTTTCTTCCATTATTTTAACAGGAATGTATCAACCACAGCACTCGTGAACGCTATGCTTTATGTTCTAGATGTAAATAAAGGCTCCGTTGTGTTTCTTACAGATTTATAAAGTGCCGTGGATTGTTATGTATGTTGTTTAATTCCATTATTTCTATTTGTCTTCTAAAATTAATCATTTTGTTAGATACAAATTAGCATGTCTCTCGATACGCATTTTGTTTTTTAAAATGTGTGATGAACACGGGCTCCAACACGACTTAAACATGATAGCTTTTATTTGCATAATGTTTCTATTTCTCATAAATTATTTCAATAGGATTTCTTTCGAAGACACAAAGCTGAATATTTTAATCCCTAGGTGCCTAGAAAGATGACATTATAAAACATTAATATTTTGTTATTTTAAAGATAAAATTTGTACTTCAACTAAGCTGAAGGAATAAAATTTGCCTCCGGGGATGTCTTTATTTTGCAAGAAACTCATTAAATAATGTACTTTTTTTTTAAATATTACATTAATTTTGCTTGTTTAAAAACAAAAGATAAAGTTTGTTAAATCAGACATTTGCTGACTCATTAAATTTTACTCAAACTGTTTACCAAAATCATCGAATTTTTTTTTAATACAGCATCATCAGAACAAATACTTTTGTTGCGCAGATTGAAGAAAAATGATTTGAAAATATCTGAAAGTAAACATTGTGTCGGTACGGATTTGAAAACTTCACTGCATATCCGCTTGCATGAATAGTTTTTATTATGATAACAATACTTTTAATTTACAATGAAAGCAGACACGAAGCCAATAAAGATATTTTGTGAAAATTATTGAATGCATGATTTTTTGGGGTTTTAGTTGTTATTGGCTTTGAACTAGATGTCATTAACTGAGTAATCAATGTATCTTTGTTGATGTACAAGTATCCAATCACGTCCGCTTTTTGTTTTAGTTTTTGCTGTCGTTTGTTGCTATGTTACATATTTATTTTACCTTCATAAGTTGGAACATTTGTTAAGGGCATAGGCTACAGTTTTGATCCGGTTTAAATTTTGATGAACATTTCCATACAGGTTATTTTTTACCTGTTTAAATCAAATATGTAATAAAAAATATATCTTCATGTGCTTTTTTTTTTTAGTAAAATGAGGTCGACATTTCGGATATTTACTCAAAATTAGGATTTGTGGCCGTATTTTTCATTTTGACAAAAATACGAAATTTTTTATTCTAAAAAGCTGTGTTTTGCTAAATTATTTGTAATTTCTGGTTTCATATAAATGGCATATAAATTTATGAATTATATTTTTACAAATAACTCATATTTTTTAAATGTTCATGAATGTAGAAAAAAAAAGTCATTTTTTTCCTGTACATTTATCCATTTTTTTAAAATTGAACTACTTACGTTTTCATAAAAATTGGTACAAATATTCGTCAAACGTAATCAAACCAAATGTCATTCTAAAAAAAGAGGGGTCTATGAACTCGCTTTTCCAAGGATGTACTTAGGTGAGGGTTTGTGAAATTCAAAAAATTAAGAATTTTAAATTGATACTTTAGGTCAAAGGAGCATTGGTTGAGAATCAAAATACGCAAAAAATATTGATAGGTCATGGACCTCCTTTTCGAGATATTTGATGATTAAAATATGACGGGAAAAGGCTTATATTTGCATTGCATAGTCATTAACAATCATACCACATCTCCTTATTTTTTGTAAATCTTACAGGTTTCACGAAGTCAAATCAGAAAACATTTGGAAGTATTTTACGAAAGGTCAGTTAACACTTTAAAATTGTTAACAGAAGAAAGAACTATGTCAGTTAAATTAATGATATCCCTAACTGTTAAAAGATTTAAAGTATTGCCCGAGTTTAAAAATATCAGTAATATGTGTATGGTGTATTTTTGACATAACAATAACAGATAAGGTGAGAAATACCGATCCATTTATTTTTACGAGACACATTATATTTTACAGACATTCATAAGATGCTGATAACGACTGAAAAATACGATCTTCAAAAGTCTGTAACCCTGTAACTGTATCTTATGTGTTAATGCATGGTAATGTTCAGTAGAGAATATGCTTGTGGTTTGTTACTATGGTGTACCTTATATATGTTATCAACAATTTGCAGGTTCCCATAACTAATCATTCTTTTTTTGTTATTTTCTGATTATCATTACGGAGTATTATAGATGATAACAGATTGAAGAGGGGAATCAATCATATTTAAGAAGATAAACAAAAAAATATTATGACTGATGTCAGAAGCAAAACATGTTAAACACGATATATATTGTAGCATACAAAATTAGCTTTCTACAAATAACGTATCGCCAAAATTCAAGCGTTAAAAAATAAAACACATGATTTTAAATAAGCCTGAATTATACTCTACTTGGTTTCTTTTTGTCGGAATGGGACATTTAACGTTAAAACTGAAATCCTTTTGTAAGAGGAGTGAAACTTTCCCTGTACGTCGAAGAACCGTATTCAAACTCTCTTAACAGATCCGTAGATGGTCTGTTACATTGAAGAACTTCTGCTGCTATTCGACTTTCCTTTCTTTTCCAGTGGCAGTCCAACTGTGTTGTCCCTTTTCAGCCTACACTTCGTTTGAAATGTTGCTGTCAAAATTTTCCGCCCTTTGTTCAGATAACTTAATAATAAACACTTTGCAATGAGAAATGAGCTATTAAAAATGATGAACTTTGAAAATTAATAATGACATAAACACCTTACTATCAGTCTTTATACCCAAAATAGTTGATGGTAGCTGCGAATCGAACCTATTTATGTACTAACCAATGAAACACGAAAAAAGGTTCAATTTCAGACAAACCCTACCAAAAGGACAGTCAAGTTCACCGTACGATCATTATACATTTGTACGTGTACATGTAGACAAGTTTTGGAGTTTTGTGTGACGTCTATTTCCATTGAACTACATGTGTAGTACACATCTATTTAAGGGCCATCTGAAGCCCGCCTCTGGGTGTTGGCTTTTCTAATTATGTTCGCTCTTTGGTGGTGTCGTTGTCTCTTTTACACATTCCCTATTCTAAATTTTACAATAAATACTAATCTGTCCAAATGTAGTTTCGTAAATGTTTAGCACAAATGTTTTGCCATTTAACAAGGAACCATCATATGCGTTTTTGTGATAAGTATCAACGCTTTTGAGAACACCTGCATATAATCATAATTGAGAGTACAGTCTTGTACGGCGGGAACGATTATACGACGTCTTTGCGATTAAAACTTAACATAACGTAATTTAGCGCCATACTGACAGACCTCGTAAAATATTAAGGTATATGGCTTTTATTGAAAAAACAAGCACATGGACCCCTATTTCAATCAAGTACTGTTTCATGAACACTCTGCCAAATTTTCTAGAAAAAATCAACGATCAAATTTTTTCTGCACTTCCGAAATGACGTTAAAAAATGGTCAAATTCTTTAATTCTCATATTGCAATCTAAATCCGGAAAATTATAAATCGGTTTAATCTTCAAATTGTTTTATAAAGTTGATGCTATGGATCCAGGGAACATTTTACAAAAAACCCGGTTAAGTTATGACTTTTCGTTCAAAAGTATTGTTACTTTCTCTAAAAGTCCTTATTTATGAAATTTCAGGGTTTTTCTTCCAAATATGCAAATTTCGAACCAAATTATCTCAAAAAGTAAGTCATGAAGATACCTTTTTCTTTCCATATTTGAAAAGTACACACTGAAATTGACCTTCTATCAAAATTTCAAGAAAAAATCAACGAGGGATTTCTACTGTATCGTATGCCCTTAATTAAAGCCAAAACTTATCACTTATCCATCAAATATTACCAAGGTCATGTTAACCCTCAGCTGTTTGACAGTCAGTTAACCATGAAAATGATGGTCAAAGTCTATATAATTCTTCATTAAAATATGACAGCAATGTATCTAACGCGTTTTATCTTACCCCAAATTCTATTAAAATTAATTATGGTTTACTGTATTCAATTTTATAGACTCGGGGCGATTAAGAGCTTGACATTTTCTCTAGACATCTATCTATTGTTTGACACATCTCCATACCTTATCTTATCCATTATTACGAATGTATCATTTATATCAAGATTTTCCTTATTTTTGTATGCTGTAGAAATGTAGCGTGAAATGTAAGAACCATTCATCTTTTGTACGTGAGAACCAGATAATCATTTACCTTAGGAGATTAAATACAAGTTTAACAACCTAACTACTTATTTGTTATGCAGTCTACAAGCGACAAATTGAGTTCAGTCAATGGCAGCTTAAATCAAGGATGGGTAACTAACTATCACTAAGAACTTGACCCTCTTCAGATGCCTTTTTGCATATTATGAGAACCATTCATAATCTTTGTCTCGGGGATTTTTAGGAAACTTGTCTACCCAGATGGTTGGGGCTCAGATCTGGATTCATTTGAACAAAATATCTAACGACCAAGATTGATCGTTAGTAGTAGACCACACCCGTGATATCACGGGTCCGTGACTGAATTAAAGTATATAACAATGCGTATGCCTTATTTTAGTATTCGTATTGTTATCTTAGAAAGTCTTACTGATTACAATAGGGAACAATTTGACAATGATTGAATTTAGGAGTGTCAACCCTGTGATTATGACCCGTTTGCTTAATACATCATTTGGTGGTGCGCCAGTCAAATGTGGAACGTACAAATAAGGTAATAGTATAACAGCCAGGTGAATATAATATTGGTATCGGTATCGGACTCGACCCGGAACTTGTTAATTATTGGCAATATTAATTATGTGGAAAACAAAAGGGTCTGGAGTGGTGTAATTTTTAATCTACACCATTGCCCTATATTAGTTATATTTAAAGTTGAATTCTTTGATTTGTCGTTTTTACCTGATGACGGCTGACAAATTGGACCTTGTAATTTTAGTATTATAGATACTGAATTGTCATTTTGACTTGTGATAAAATCCTAGTCGTTAGAATTTTATGAAATCGTCTCCCGATTGGTAGGATAATTTGAGTTAATAGCACTCACATATTTAACCTGAACGATCTGTCTTTCAGAAACTATACAGAAGAACCAAAATGACACAAACAAATAAACTCATAGATACCAGGATTAAATTTTGACTCATTAGTGACGCTCAAATCCAAAAAAGTTTTAAACAGGCCAAAAAAAGAACGAAGTTGAAGAGCATGATGACCAAAATTCCTTAAAGTTTTACCAAATACAGCTTACATGTAATTCATTCTTTTCCTGAGGTGGAAAAGACTTAGTATTTAAAAAAAATCAAACGTTTATAACATTTACAGTTAATTTATAAATATTACCATATATGATCATTCATGTCTGCACAGAAAGACCATACAACCAGTCTTTGTACGGAAGCGTTTATGCGCATGCTCGGGATTTATCAGAAAGGGGTTATTAGAAAAATTACAGACACAACTGAATAAACTGCATGATGAAATTAACGATTCAAAAAAAATAATACAGTAAGATATATTGAAAAAATTCTCGGATCATAAGAATTATACCAAATAATGCAAATTGCCCAAAAATTTGTAGATAAGATTAAATAAATCGGACCATTCCAAAACGTCAACAGATTCCTAAAAGAGGAATTTCAAACCGTTGAAAATCATTTAACAAAAGGCCTTGTCCGTTGCAGAGATTATCGACCTGAAAGATGCATATCTTTATTCTGTTTGAAATAGAATTTCTATATTAAAAGATCTACCGAAGTTATATAATAATTGGAGAAAGATAGGCGTAAAATATATTCAATTGTACGCAATTTCGAATTATACGCAACATTTACCTAAATTTCCAATGTAATTTACAATGATTATTACTAATCGAAAACTATAAAGTTGAAGTATTTTCTGTGTTGCAAAAAATAAACTAACAAAAAATACAGAGCTCTAATGAAAATCATAAACGGAAAGTCCTTAACAAAATGGCAAAATCAAAAGTTAAAACACATCAAACGAATGGATAACAACTGTCATATTCCTGACTTGGTATAGGCATTTTCTGATGTAAAAATGGTAAATCAAACCTGCTTTTATAGTAAGCTAAACCTCTCACTTGTATGACAGTCGCATGAAATTCTAAAACTATTTGATATCAGTGCAAAAAGAATCCATAGTTAGTCATAAAATGCGTAGCAAATTTTTGGTATTTGGCAGACTGGTTTTCTGTACCAAAATATACTATACACGTACAATCATTTGTATAATTATTTAGTAGCTGTACATGTCTGCCTAAGAATCATGCAAAATTAGTGGCAGACCCATTATCACATATTTTACTGAAAAGGGATGTAATATAAAAAAAACAACCATGTAATAATATCATTAAACTTATTTATTCCTACCGACTTGGTTTTTATCAGATCATTCAGTACATGTTCATGGATTTTGAAAACTTGCACTGTTTCCTTTATAAATTATGCTTTTGAAATTGAAATAAAATCTGTTAGGTGTAATACCACCAAATCATGGTACGTCACATCCGGTTGCATGCGAAAGTAGGTATAAAAAAATATTCCCTTTAATTTGACCGTTGTAGGTAATTAATCCTACATTTTATTGCAGTAAAACTATTTCTGTGTCATAAACATAGTACGTCTTGGGTATTTCAAAACACCATTATTTGTTATTTGTGATTTCTATAGAAAGTTTTGTAATCTTGAGGTTACATGGTGACGGTGATTTCGGTGTCATCCTGGTTTGCCCACTTTTAATTACATGTATATGTAAACATAGAGGGAATTGTTGTTTTAGCAATTATAGTTTATTTCTGAATTATAGTCATATTTTTTACCTTTTATTTTACCTGTAAATGTTTAAAAGACCATTATATTCTGCTATTAAATCAAGGAAAATGTGCAAAACTTTTCTAAATTTTATGTATTTTTTTGCAGGAAAATGTATTTTATTCATACAAAAACTAGAAAAAAATGTACACTTGAAATGAATTAGTATTCCAATCTATCAACAAATCTGAAAAAAGATAAAAAGTAAAAGAATGAAACTAAAGATTTACTAGAATAAATCTCATTGAATATCTTTGACTTTATTTAACTTATATATTTTTTTTTAATTTTAATAAAATACACTGTTCTGAACTTTAATATAAAACATATCCAATTAATTCTAACAACTAGAATATAAATGCAACTGTTCTGTATTCAAGCTATAAATATGACACAGTTTGAACAGTAATCTGTAATCGTATATATTTTAACTAGTTTTATATAGAAATTGTTTTACAGTCTCTCATAATTCTTAATAGAATGGTATTAGTATTTTATATTTGTGTATTGTCTGTTTTATATTGTGTATATACTCTGTATGTACTGTATATTTATGTATTGCAAGTAGTGAGACTTTAATAAAATATTGAATCTGAATCTGCATTCAAGCTAGCATTTTCTTTAAAAAAAAAACAACGATAAAATATTTTTCAGTTAATAATCTTGATTGCTAACAACACCAGGGGTTAATGTGAAAGGCTGCTTCTTCCACTTCACCCAGTGTATTTGGCAATAGTCACAAAAATATGGACTACAGTCCTATTATAAAGAAAATTAAGGCATAACCCAACTTATAGGAGGAGCCGCAGTGCTACCTCTTGTTCCACCCCACCGTGTTAGGGAAATTTGGCTAATCACTAAAGAAGACATTTGAGAAACTGAAACATACCCGCTACAACTTCATTTACAGAATACATGACAGAGTTCTGGGTTGAAAGCTACTGTTGTCTATGGAATCACTATTACACAGAAGGATCCCGCACCACAAATCATCTGGAAGGGTGGCACAACAAACTAAGAGACTCAAACATGTAAACATCTACGAGATCATTGAGCTACTGAAGAAGACACAGGCACTAACAGAATGCAACATTATCCAGTAATAGTATGGAACAGGAGGAGCCCGCCCACCAAAAAGATTACGATACAGGGGCCGTGTCAACGAAGCTGTCCTAGGACTAAGACATGTCTTAGGATGGTCTTAGGACACGTCTTAGTCCTAAGTCGGATTAACGAAAGTCTCCTAAAATAAGATATGTCCTACATTTGATCCTAAAGTTAGGATATACAATTAGGTGTCTTAGGAAAGTCCTAAAGGTTACATCGTCCTAAAACGTCATAAAAACAAACAAATATGGCATAAACTCAATACTAGAAATACTAATACATTATTAAACTATCATTAGATAAAATTAATTAAAAAAAAATATTAAATTGTATTATATTAAATTATTTCGTGTTGCCTTTTTTGAAGCTTAAACAATACTATCATCATAAGCAACATATTTTAAATCATTCAAATATGGGAAAAGTTTACTTCTTTTTTTACCTAATCCTGATTCGGTACATGTAATGAAATCGAGTGGACATAAAGACAAATCTAGTTTATGTACTAAAATTGCAGCACGAATATCACAAACTGTTGCAGCCCATGATCGATCCCATCTTCTCCATTTGAACTGGACAATGAAGTGAACACTTTGTAAATATAATGTTTTGTGACGTTTGATGTAACTATAAAAGATTGTATTTATCCTCATTTTACCTATATTTCCTTATGCAATGCATTTATAAAATTGATTGATTTATTAAATTATGTTTGCAATAATAGAGATCTTTTATTACTGTAATTTTATCATGAAAATCATTCAGAAACTAATGAACTATAAACAGATAAAGACACTTTTGTAACTGAACATCATTTTTTGTTATCGTTGTGTACATGTATGTTTGTTGAATGAATTTATATTAAATTAATGAGGAAAAAATATTAAGATTTTTTTAATAATTTTTCTATACAAAAGAACAACCTGAATATGTAGAAAACTCAAACAACCTATATAGCTGACCATACCTAAGTTGGAACAGACTATACAATTGTATGCTCATTAAACCTTTTGTCTTTTTTGTTTTCTTTACTAATAGATAATTGGTAGAATTAAAAGTGGGCAAACCAGGAGTAAACCCATGGTGACTAAACCTTGTACACAGATAGAATAAGGGGAGAAATTTGATTGGTTAACTTCCAATGATGGTTTCTTTCTTATATGCAATGAAATGTTATGTGAAACTTTTTCTTTAGAACTGGACAGGATAAAACTTTACTCATGCCAAGTATTTCTTTATTTGAAACAAAGATAAATTCTGCACAATTTTTTGAAAAGTGCAAATTTAAAAAAGACTAATAGGGGGAAATCAATGGTGGTACAATGTATTACACCTGTTATCGGTTACATTCATTAGAAATCTTTATAAAATCTGAAAGATAATTGTTTAACAATCTAATTTTGAAAGGAAAATGATGTGATTCTTTTTATATTTTAGGCAATTTTATCCTAAAAGAATTTTTTTTCAGTATGTTTAATTTTTAGTAATCACATCTTTTAATCGTGCCAATAGCAGACTAAAGACACAAACACTTACATGTATGTCTAAGGAAACAGTTATACGGACTCACGATGCTTTCAAATAAACGAAGTAATATATTGTATCATTAGAATTCAGGAATTTCAAAGGTAATGCTCGTTGCTGGAATTGTCATTAAAAGCTCCATTTAAAACTCATAAAAGATCCAAGCCAGAATCTAGATGCGAACTATGCAGGTACTATATTTCTATCTTGTGCCATTATCGCCTCATATTAAATTTCAATTGTTCCACGCTATTATTCCATACTGTTAAGATCTTTTTGTTTAATACTGAAAGACAGTAATATACTTCAACTGGAACCAATTTGTTGAGGTGTGTACGATATATAGATTTTTGCTCATCAGTTTCAGTGAAAAAAACATTAGCATGGAAAATATATCATTGATAACAGAATACCGTTACAGTGTTGAACGTGTAAATGAGATATACAAATGTATATCTATCTGTTATATCATATCGCAGAAATTTTAATCTAAATTCATTGTTCTAAGAAATACTCAAGATTTAAAGAAACCAAGGATTTTTTCTTCATAATAAATGCTAAAAAAATGTAAGTGCTTCAATTGAAAATTGACTGAAACCAATTAAAATTTTTGACTTATTTTACCCAAAATTTATGAAAATATATGAGGAAATCCTCAATGAGACTAAAATTATGTGTGAAAAAAGTCATTGTCTTTCGTATTCATACAAGTCCATTTGGTTAGTATCTTCGTATGCCGTCTATTAAAAGTTGCTGCAAGTCTTATACCCGGAAGTGCATCCCGTGAAATATATGTCATCAGGTTAGGTACGTTGAACTAACCTGATTACTTGTTTAAACAACTTAGGAAACTTGTTATACATGTAGCGACTAAGCTTATTTAACTCAATATAACAACTACGCTTACTCGTTATAACGACTTAGCTAAGTTGTTTTCACAAGTTAGCTAAGTTGTTTAAACGAGTTAGCTAAGTCGTTTAAAAAACTTAGCAAAACTTGTTTAAACGAGATAGCTAAGTTGTTTAAACGACTGAGCTACGTCGTTATAACGAGTAAGCTAAGTTGTTATAACGAGTTTAATTAGCTTAGTCGTTATAACAAGTTAGCTAAGTAGTTTAAACAAGTTAACTAAGTCGTTTTAACGAGTTAGCTAACTTGTTTAAACGAGATAGCTAAGTTGTTTAAACGACTTAGCTACGTCGTTATAACGAGTAAGCTAAGTTGTTACAACGAGTGTAATTAGCCAAGTCGTTATAACAAGTTAGCTAAGTTGTTTAAACAATTTAGCTAAGTCGTTTTCACGAGTTAGCTAACTTGTTTCAACGAGTAAGATAAGTTGTTTAAACAAGTAAGCTAAGATGTATAAACAAGTTAACTAAGTTTTTATAAAAAGATAAATATGCTAAGTCGTTATAACAACTTAGCTAAGTTGTTTAAACAAGTTAGCTAAGTCGTTAAATAAGTAAGCTAAGTTGTTATAACAAGATAAATATGCTAAGTCGTTATAACAACTTAGCTAAGTTGTTTAAACAAGTTAGCTAAGTCGTTAAATAAGTAAGCTAAGTTGTTATAACAAGATAAATATGCTAAGTCGTTATAACAACTTAGCTAAGTCGTTTAAACAAGTTAGCTAAGTCGTTACAACGACTTAAAAATAAAACTCTACTATGTCAATAACCGGCTTCAGTAGATTTGTATCACCACAATATAATAGTTATTATCGCTATTTTGTGGTATTTCCTTTGATCTTTTTTTGTGATATCATGCTACTCGCTTGAGATGTAAAATTATTGCTAGAAACTAAAGAGCCACGTGACCATTGCTAATGAAATTGACATGAAATTTACAACGTCGTCATAGGTAAAATAGCGATAAACAGATTATCATTGGTCATCTCAACTCGATTGCATTTCTCGCTTTCGCCGTGACCGGCACAAGCGAGAAAATCAATCTCGTTGAGATAACCAACGATAATCTATAATTATTACCAATGTTATTTCAACTGATCAGGCGGAGCTGACGTTTTAATTTGCATAAGGACAGTCTATTTGAAGATGTGTGTGATAAGGGTGATTTCCGTTAATTCTCATTGATTTCTTATCACTTATCAGTGTCACCAAACGAATTTACAATGACCATAACTGGACACTTCATTGATGAGTTTATCCCCAAACACATATCAGTACATGGACTGGTCAATGATGAGCGAGCCGTTTTAACTCCGCCTAGTCAAGTGAAATAAATCAAGTAATACGATGAGGTTGAATTCACTTTCATTTATTTATCACCCAAGCACGAATTTGTCTCAGAAAAAAAACCATATCTGTTCATCAATCTCACGTTCAGGTATACAGATGTGATTATCATTTCTGAGACAAGTGCTTGTGACCATACACAAGAACTTGCAGTCATCCGATGTTCAGTACTTCAGTACTTTGCTTATAATTTATTGACAGTTTTTATGTTTTTCTTTTACAGTTGTAGCATTGATGGAACTTAATAATATTCTCTAAACAGTATGGTTAACTAGTGTAGAGCAAGATAAATATAACGAGGCTCTTGATTTGATTATTTTCAAATCCTTTCAACTCATATAATTCAAACATCATATAATGTAAATTTCTCATCGCCAATTAACCTGGATTGATTTTATCGTTATTCGATATTCTTTGTAGTTAAATTATCTAGTTTTCTTACGGGCTAGTTTGGCAATGATCTCTCGAAAATCATGTCTTGCGATATATTATCTTATTGAAAAAGCCATTTGCCTTGAAATGATTGCAATACTAATGTTCCATTTAATACTTCTAATATAAAAATAAAGACAGTTGGAATGATTGCCAATGAGACAACTATCCATTATATTATGGGGCATAGACCAAAATAATAAAGTTGTGAGCAATTACATGTCAACATGCGGCCTTCAGCAGTTGGTAAAATCTATACCCTCTGGAGGGCTATTAAAGGCCCGTTTACAAAAAAAAAATAAACCAACGAGATGAATTCATACTATTACAATGAACAAATATAGCTGAATTCAACCAACGATACTCAATAGAGTGTAGGCTCTTGCCTTGGCACGGCTACAAAAATTAAATATCTGTATTCAGGGTACGTGAAGAATCATAAAAAGATTTTTTTTATGTCGGTGTTTTAATGTCTGTGAATGATTACCCACTCCTAAGCACGGACAGTGAAATAACAACACCACAAAGAAAGCAATCATTGACAATCACTAAATTAAAAGTTCCTGGTTTGGCAAGGTGTGTAAAAGATGCAGTCGAGTTAAATACATTTGGGAGCACTCTCCTTAACCTAGCACAATGGGTTTTAAAACAAACACCATAGGAAAAAAGACAAAATACACAAAGTTACTTTTCTAACAGTACTTGCTGCTATTGAAAGTCAAAGTACGATTATTCATTAAACCACGTTCTTTTAGACTAAAATGTCAACAAGTACACCTCCGACAGATTTAGTAAGGACGTCATAAACAGTCTGAGAAGATCAGGACCACTTGCAATGCCAATATAAAAATATCTACAGTGTGCAAAACTGCAAGTGTTAATACCTCCATAACAGTACGTATTTATTTATTTGGTTATGTAATAACTTATTATACTACCACAGCTTCTTGTTTTATTTTGAAAAAATAAGGGTATTTCCGATAAAAAAACAATATTCAAAGATCATATTAGAATGGTGAATTGACGAAGTCAACCATTAAGAATTATTTTTTCCTCGTTACATAAGCTTAAAATGGCCGTATCTTAAATTAAAAGAAAATATTATGATTTTTTTCCCTATGAAATAATTAAGTAAATGTACCGAGAAACTTGTAAATCCCTGACTTGAGAATGTTTTATTTCACAAAGAATATTTTCAGTAATTTGTTTTATCTAAGGCACTCCTGCATGGGCACAGCAAACGAGTCGGGAAATACACGCCAAAGAATGGACAAAATAAACATTCATCAACGTTTTTTAATTGATTAATTCCAGTATTTGAAGACCGCAATGTGACTTATTAAATACAAATAAAGACAATTGAGAATGGAGACGGTAAATGTGTCAAAGATAGGAATATTTTGATATATAATTATGTTAATTGGGTGTATTTGAAAAGCTTGCCAAAGTCTAATACCCTATTCGAGAATAAAAAAAAAAGCTTTTAAAAGCATTTCATATCATTGTAAAGTACAAGACATATAAAATGAAACAACTGATTCCGACAATAACTACGTGTTTAATAATTGGAATATTATTATTCCCTTACTTAATGACAGTAGAATTCTAAATAGTTGAATAACCTGTGTGTCATATATTTAGAACAAGTTAATATCATTGGATTGATTGCACTTGAAGACTATAATTATATTTATGTTAATGACATTGAAGTTGCAATGCAAAGACTGGTGTTTCGCTAAGAGTATTAAGGTGACATTAACAAAAAGCAAACTCCGTATGACACTTACCAATTAAAACTTGCTTCACTATCAAATAAACATGCATACGTGCATACATGCAGTGGAAAATGTTTAAACAAGACTCGTGATTCCGTTAAAAATTAAAGAAACAGTTTTAGCAAGCAAACTGAATACTAGTAAGTTATAATTATAAACATACAAAAAATAGAGACAGATATATCAAAGCAAAAACAGGTTCCAACAAGTAAAGTTTACATTTATTTTAATCTAGGATCAGAATTTTTCAAAAGTAAATCAACCGGAAGTTCAAACATTAATCCCGACTTTCAACTCTTTCATGTTATTCTACATGAACATGATTTTTTGTCAGCGTAACGAATATTGTTCTTTAGTAAGGTGCAGATTTTGGAAGTTGACTACTGACACGTACATCAAGGTAAAACACCCAAAAGTCAAAGCAAACTCCACTACTTTTACAATTAAAAGAAGGGTCGAAAGATACCAGAGGGACAGTCAAACGAATAGCTCGACAATAAACTGACAACGCCATGACTAAAAAATAAGAGGACAAACAGACTAGGAGACTTTGAGTAACATTTTCATCCAATTAACAAATTCAAAAGACAAGCAACACAAAAGAACTAAAAGAAAATTTGCGATCAATGTACGGTCCAACTTTGAAAACAAAGATTTTCGAGTACAGTCACGACACCCAGACCGAGTCTAGATAATCTATGAATAAATTAAGAAAAGTGTACTAAAACATCAATCAACATAGAATAATTTGAAAGAAAAAAATGACTAGAAATCATAAGAATGAAAAAATGACGAGGGACACTTACATTTTGACAACATAAACGTAGACTGAAAGCGCTATTTCTTTTAAATAAATTCTATATTTACCTTTCTGCACATGTCGGTAGACCGGAAATTGTTTAATGGCAATATCATTATTATAATTATTATAAGAATTCAGAGCAAGTTGTGAACAAAACCTTTTGCAATGTCCAAACAATCAGTATTGAATCATATTGAAGCGGACTGGCTAGAACTTATAACATCGTTAACCTGTAAGCAATAAACATAAGCATCCGATGTAATTATCTCATTTGTAGCGTTAAAATCATACAAAATGTGGCAATTTTGTCAGCAATCTAGTTTTTCATTAAAGTTTACACACTTTGCTATCGGTCATATAATTACATACAAGGAAGGTGTTTACTGACTGATGTCGTTAATGATTTGGAGACAAAGAATACGTCTCTTACTATAGTAGGATTTGCCTCAGTTGTTTGTTGTGTAAATATAGGGAAGTCTAGTAGATAAGAAAATGGGTTAGAGGAAATATTTGATCAGTGTTATTACTTTGGGGTACTATAGCTTCGCAATACAATTTTGTAAATCAGATTTTCTTTTTCGTTTTTTACTGCGATTTTCTTTTGTTGATTTAAACATTGTACTAATTTTATTTTTACTCCTCTTCATTCTCAATGTAATCGTATTATTTTTTATCGATTTTGTCGTTTTATGTATATTTTCAGAGTAGTAATATTGGCAATTGAATTCCGTCGTGCAATAAAACTATCAGTTATAGCAAAAACTTAATGTCAATGTACCTTTATTTTAGAGAGAAGCAGTACGTATATTTTATGTCTGTCTCTAAAAAGAAATTTCCATGGTTTTCATTGATGAAAAATCTCCAAAATAAAATTAAATCTATGTGTATATATAATAACATAGAAACTAATTAGGTATTAATGAGAATATGTGATATTATTATTTGTTTTATTAGATATGTGAATCATGATTTCAAACGCTGTTCTCTTAAATCATGATTTTATTTCAACTCTAAGAATGTTTGATGTTTTTTTTTTCTTTCTTTTTATGTTTCTCGGGTGAAATAAATGACTCTTAAAGATACAGACATGATGCGCGGAGGGGAACTCTTTTGACATTACCATTTTTTTCTTTCAAAATTGAACAAACGTGCTATTCAGAGATTGTATTGTATTTTTTTTTGGGGGGGGGGGGACGATCAATGCATTTGAATGGGATCATAAAGTTGGAACCCCCCTCCCCCCATTTTAAAATAGCTGGATCCGCCTCTGAGAGGTTTACTGTAATAGTATTGTAATAGTACAATATTCAAATAGCATCATCATCTTGTTTGAATTTTAAAGTAAACTCCTATGCCTCCTGTAGGAAGACTGCTTTCTAATCTTATCCAAAAT
This sequence comes from Mytilus trossulus, assembly GCF_036588685.1. Taxonomy (NCBI): domain Eukaryota; kingdom Metazoa; phylum Mollusca; class Bivalvia; order Mytilida; family Mytilidae; genus Mytilus; species Mytilus trossulus. Next base: position 53,628,379 of record NC_086379.1, on the reverse strand, counting down.
ACAAAAAGGGGAACTGTAATATTGCCCACACTTTATACCGGTTGACCTACTTTAAAAATTCAACCTGATGTATGGAGTTTTGTTTAGGAAGTGGCTATTCGTCCAACTAGCCTATTACCTTTGATTTGGTCTTTTTCCTTTTCTAACTTAATATTCCGTTATATTTCTCTTTTCCGTGCAGCTGCTATATAAAGTTCTTGAGTCTATCCGAGAAAAAAATAGTGATTTCATAGCAATTTCGTCTTCTCGTATTTTCTTCAAAACATCGTCAAAATCATAAAAACGGTCTCAATGTCTTCAAACATCCATCACATTTTGGGTTTGCAATCCAAAATCCTCACCCAGGGACAAAAAACGCAGCATGTTACTGCTGCTGATCGATATCAAACATTCGCGCACGCGTATATTTGATGGCCAGATGGATAGATATTACTAACTATTATTCTGGCTAGCCAGACGAATAGACACTCCGGGTTTTTTACTTAGTCTCAAAGACATACCCGAAGAGGCAAAACACATTTGTCACTGGACAAAAGTAACGCAATGATTTCATGTTTGACTTATATTAATTGTAGAGATTTTTATATGGCATATAATATCTAGCAATAGATGTTACATGTCATATTTGCATTATATGGATTCCTTCTGAATTTACCGAAGCAATTTACGCATAATAAAAACTTTTCATTCGGTACTGAAGTGTCACAAGCAATTAATTGTATTTATTGTCCTCTTCACACTATACTACATCATGCTAATTGTACCAATAATTTGTAATTATATGAAGGGAAACAGACATATTTCATATAAGTGTAACAAAGGTTAAGGCAATATAATTCCTGCCAACAAACTGATAGCGAGCAAGATTTTTTTTATACCTTGAGGTAAATCGCACTCTCGCACAAAGTTAGCTTTAGAACATAAACAAGATTTTAAATAAAGGAAAATCAACACTCATCAAATACTTCCCACATTTATTTGAGCTTTATGCAGATCAGATCTGGCTGAAACGGTATTCTTTATAGATACAAGATATGAGGTATACATACTAAATAGGACAACAACCCAATGACAGATAGATTTTGCATTTGTTCTTCTACACAAATTCGCAGAGCAAATTTTCAGTAAATAAGGATAAACGTAAGCAGTATACATCATTCACTGAATATTATTTCTTTCAAGAATTATAGGAGATATAAAACAAAAAGAAGATGTTATACGATTGCCAATGATACAACTCTCCACAAAAGACCAAATGACACAGAAATAAACAATTATAGGGCAACGTATGGCCTTCAACAATGAGCAAAGTCCATACCTAATAGTCAACTATAAAAGGCTCAGAAATGACAAGCTAAAACAATTCAAACGAGAAAACTAACTGCCTTACGTATGTACAAGATGTGGGCTATACGTCTATGAGACAACAATCAAACGAGAAAAGTTACCAAATCTTGGGAGACATTTGAGGACGACTATTGACAAAAGTCCATACAAAATGACAATCTCTAAATTGTCCCCTCGAGTATATTGGTGGTTAAAACATTAAAATAAACAATCAGAGAAGATTATGCGAATAAAAAGAAAATGTCAAAATAACAAAAGCAAAATATTAAGAGTTGACATATAACAATTGTTAAAGAAGTTTCTGACTTGGGACAGGAACATGGGTATGGCAAGGGTAAACTAGGAATTTTAAGATATCAAACCCTTTTCATATCTCGATTAGGATATAAAAAATCGTATGAACACAGAATAGCTTTTATATCAACAAATTGAAAAATTTTAAGACGAAGTTACGTGGCCTAAATAAGAGTGTTTCTCTGCATAATTTCATTGTCTGGTATAACTATGTGTGAATTCTTAAAACCTTATGAAGTTACATTATTATATTTTCCTATGTTATAATTCTTCTCTATAATCCCGCCATATATATCTATGATATGTCAGGAATCTCGAGAGCAGATTTCGCTGTAATTCGTTTATATTTTTGTCTTCAAATAATTGATTGTTGACTTCATATCTCAAGCCGTCTCTATAGAATTTATTTACAACTGGCATTGTCTAGTCTCGAGCGATGTATCGCTTGTTACACTCTGTAACATCTTGGACATCATTAAAACATATTCTGACCTATTGATTTTTTATTTCAACTAACTTGTGTTGATGTAGTGTCGTTGACATTTGTTTTATTCTTGTTTGAAATATAATAATCATATGGGAATTACCAAATCCCATCGGCAAGAACAGAGTTCTTTAGACATGAAATATTGTTATTACTATAGGAAAATATAAAAGAAAAGAGAGCTGAACTGGATATCAGTTTGTATAGTGTTATTGTGAAAATTTCATAGTTTCTTTCAATGCAACTGTAGGTCTGACTTGGGTATTTGAATATATGGTAAATTGGCAGCACCAATAAATGCTTTTAAAGCGGTGAGTCCGTAAGACCACGTACTAGGATGTTTAAATACACAGCAACGTTTGTTCAAAGCGAAGATTTTAAACATGATGCCTCGTGTAGAAATATTCCACACCCGTTGCACGTTAATGAACCCTTGCATTAGCTCTCTTATATGTCTGTATGTTACCTTTTACAGTTATTTTCCAACATAGCCTTTTTTGCTGTGTCAGTCTAAATTACCTCCCTTAATTTCGTTTTTCAAACCCAATTATTGAAATACTAGTCCTATTTTCATGAATGCAAACTAGAAATGATCCTCGTTGAATTGATTGAGAAATACTCCAAATATTTGTCAGATAGGCTTGAAATGCATGGCTTCTGCATGTGCGACCCAGTCTGTGAAATCGATCATCGGATGCTAGTAATTTATTCTGTAAACCGATCTAAAAAAATGTAAAAAAACGAAATCAGAATGAATATGGAGTAATAGCGTAGTCATGAATATCTTAATGAAGTTCACCCTTATTGAAATAAGGATGGTTCTAGAAAATAACACGGACAAACAGTTCAGAACTGTTGTAAGTAATTTAAAAGTGTCAAATACAATGGTATAACAGAAAATCACGTTGTGACTAGCTGACTAGCCACAAATCATGTCCAAGGAGATGTTCCGACCACAGTGCATCCTCGTGTGATGTACGTGACATCTCAAGGTCGATTTTTCGAAAGTGCCGAGAAAGCGACAAAATATAAACTGATGGTAGATATGATTAAGCAAGTGGTTTACAGAATATAAAGAATGTCATTTAGAACAGTGGCCAATTAAAACCATAATGTTTAACATGAATATTTATGACAAGTACCTGTAAACAGAAAGTGTCATAAGTGGAAGTCTACAGGGTTCAGTAGTGTACTAAGTCCTTGGTTACTTGTATAAAATTGGCAATTTGCAGTTACCATGACATTAGTATAAATACTATTAGTACTAGTAAATTAAAGTATTTCACAAAAATGCATTTAGAAAATATAATTGAAATATCACCTTTTTGTATTGCGAAAGTGAAATAATCCTTAAAGTGTGTGGTTAGAATCACAAACTCGCAGTTTTCGGGTGTTACTTTAAAAACACATGTCAATCATAGTACATTCATTGTATAAAACTTATAATTATCAATCAGACACAATAATTTTTATATTTTACGAGTCTTTTACAAACTCGCTTGATATAAATACATCTTCTGTCTAACTAACTATAAAATAAAACGTCAACTGAAACCATATATAACTTTGTAGAAGACATTATATAGTTTTCAATTAGTTTCTGCGTTTGGACACATTAATGGAGTCCACAACTTTTTTATATGAATGTTTGTCAAGCTTATCATTGAAATAGAAACGTATTCAATTAATCAATCCCTGTATGACACGTCATCAAGGAAATTGATTGACCAGTTATAAGATATTGTTTCGAGGTAGATGTGTTTCTTCGCTATACTGATAGTAACAACTAGAAAGTAATGCAATACCATATTTGATGGGATTATATCTATTAAGCTGTCATCAAGTCTTAAATAAAAACACATATCTAAACCAAACATCTCATCTCCTTTTATTTATACCAACATTTTTTTCTTTGAACAAATAAATACTGTGTTACATAAATGTATCGTCGCTGGGCTTCCAAAATGTCGTATATGACTTTTTTTTGGCTAAAACACTTTTTGATACCAATGGTTTGGTCGGAAGGAAATCTTTGGTATTACAAAATAGCATACAGTTAGACCAAACAAAACATTTGAAATAAGACAATCATAATAAAAAATTGCCAATGTCAGTTGTTTGTAAACTTTGCTTCCAAAATGTTGTATGAAAACTTAAAAATCGTTGTATAATGGTTTTGGGAATAAATTAATTGTACATTTCTTTATTTCTGTGAAAATAATTTTAAGTTCACAGATATTCCAGAAATATCAAAGTTTTTATTTCACTGCTATTTACAAAAATTTTAAACTTCTCATACGACATTCTGGAAGCATGCATTTTGTCAAAATTTTCAAAGCCTGTTTGTGAGATATTTTTTCTTGAAAAAATTGTAATTTACAACATTTTGGAAGCCCAGCGACGGTTTGTTATATTAACCAGAGATGTGTATGCAGATTATATCAGAACATTTGTTATATCTGTCAATATAAAACAATTATTCTATGTAATAAATATCGAGCACTTTTGTTTATTAGGTATATATAAATCTGTTGAGTATTTATTTCATTCAACTTCAACCACTTTGGAAATTCAGGAAAGCGTCATCCCATCGATTCAAGGAAGGTCGATTATTTCTTTTTAGCAGAAGCAGGCAGCTAGCCTATCCGTGAGGAAGATCAAAAACTGTTCGGCTTAGAGACATAACAAAAAGTATCGTCGAGCATTTCTGTGGATTGGTAACCTGTTTATTATTTACTGAAAATTCATTTTGTTTAGTAAAATGAGAATGTGTCTTTACTTGTCCACCTTGTTTGAAGCAGGATTCATAAATAATGTATCAATAAAATGTGCATTTAAACTTCTTTTCGTCGGCACATATTCATTTTTTTCTTAACTTTTGCATTTGAATTTACATTTCTAATGTAACCCAAAGCAAGGTTTTAGGTATCTCGTACACATTTTACCTCATTTTTTTCCGTGTTAAAATTAAAGTTCCAGTACTAGTGTTGAGGCTATGCATAGAGTCTGTAAAATAATCATGGGGTAATAATCTTTGTATAATAAAAACACTGTGAAAAAAGTTATATGTTTTCTGAAGTTAAGCTAAAACCGCCTGATTACCTTGGTTTATTTGTGATCGATTTTACTTGCATGTATATTGTACAAAATACCAAGAACAATGACTAGCCACTGTACTGTACAATCAGAACTTTTTTTTACTTCAATTGGTCAAAAACTGAGTTCAGTATTAGAAAAATTAACAAGTAGAACAACTAGTCAGAATACTTGTGTATCATATAACATTTTAAAATTGTACTATTTTAATTTAATATTTGTAACTTTAAGGTTCTAAGTCGGACTTAAAATGTTTCTCAACTTTGCAAGTTGTCTATTGTTGATGTATTTCCCTCTTAAATATTAATGTGTGTTATTTAACTCTACAAACATGGCATATTCCAAATTAAAAGGAAGATTTAGAGCTTTTGAAGGAAAATATTATATGTGAAACGAAGAAACACTTAGTCACCATAAGCCTTTATATTAAGAACGACATACAAAAACCATGGCAATGTAAGAAAAACTCTAGAAAGTAAATATTGAGCCCTATGATTCAATCACACATAAACCAATGTACACGGAATTTTCAGCATATCCTACTCCGTTAGTGACTTTAATCTTATTTGAATGTTGTTCTTTTGATGTTTGTTCTCGCTCTCTATTGTGCATGTTCTTTTATAGTCATTTAAGTCTATCAAATAATAAATATACAGAACCATCACACCATCAGACAGACTCAGCATAAAGTTGTTTAATTAAATCTTAAAAGAATATTAAAAACCTTCAAACATTCTTGTGTTACGCAATAATGATAATATAATGATGAAGTAATCGTTGTTGTCAGAAGAAAATAATGTGTTCGAGTACTTTTACTTCCGACTTAATCATATTTATTGACTTATCTTGATTAAAAAACAATAAGTTATTTGTAGAATGTACAATAAATCTATCATAACAACATCATAAAATAGCTAATTTAGTAATTATGGTCGAAATGTTGCTTTCTATTTTTGATTAGAGAAATTAACAAGCATTAAAAAGAACTTGATAATATACAGTGACAAAAAAAACAGCATTTGTGTCTTGTGGCAAAGGCCACTACTAAGGGACAACATCAAAAGTTCAATGAAGGATAAAAAACTTAATTCACATAGTTTTTTACTGACCCCCTACCCCCCTCTTAACTTAATTTGGGAAAAATTGATTGACCCATATGGATACATGTAAAAAATCAATGTCGGATAACCAAATCTTGCAGCAGTTCAACCCCCACCCCCAAACTATTTGAATTAAGTTTTTAATCCTTCATTGATCTTTTGATGTCGTCCCTAATAGTTCTAATAATTTAACCCCGTCACGTGTTAATATTTCTGTCCCATTTCGTGAGCATCTTCAGTGGATGTATGTATAGCTATATTTTTGCTGGAATGTTTTAGTAATAAATAGACGGACCATTGTAAGTCTCTGCTTACATTTACAACTCTTATGGCCTTCGAGCGAGTCAGAGTATGGCGTGTAGTATTTCAATTTGTATCTTATTTAAGATTAGAACTTGAACTATGGTGACTTCTTCTATGATTTTTATACATCATGTACTAACTTTTTACTTCATAGCGCTAACAAGAGCTGTAAATTTTAATGCCCACTTTCCTGTGCATTAATGAAACAGATTCAGTTAAGTAAGTTTTTGAAAGATTTACATCGAATTTTTTATATGGTCACGATTTATTATAAAGTAGGCGGTATTGTGCATAAACAGTAAGTTTGGTGACGTCTTTTGAACTAATTACGATTTTTTATTAGCAAAATCCCTCAGAATTTATCCAGGTGAAGATCATCAAGATAGAACTTTTTTTTTAATAAAATCCAAGTCAGAAATATTTTAACGCCTTTACCATATTAAGCTGACAAGGTCTTTCGACGTAAAAGATATAATTTAAAAAAATAATTGAAGTATCTATATACGATGACCCGGCAAGTTAAAGTAAGTACATATATGTCAATACGACACAAATGTCGCCGCCTGCAATGTTAGAATGAAACTCATAGCTAAAATAAAAACAGTTAGTCCATAAATAAGGGCAAAATCAACAAACGAGTGAAACACAATTGTTATACTCCTAATTTGGACGCTACAGGCATTTCTTGAAGAAATTCGTGGGTTAAACCTGGTCTCAGGTAGCTAAACCTACCACTTGTATAGCAGATGTGTATAGTTCCGTTAGCTTGACAAAATCGGGCGAGCAAACAAAACAGACATTATATTATTTTGTTGATTTTGAATTTGCAATGTGTCATAGATCAAATGTTTTCGTTCAATGTATGTTTACCTGTGTTAATATGTCTTTTGATTGAGTTAAGCCATTTCAATTGATATTTTAAAGTGTGAGTTTTAATATTTAATTTAGTGTTTTTAAGCATAACGATTACTTTTACAACTATAATAATCTAAAGAGCATATTTTACCATAAATACACAATATTAAATAACATCAAAGTTACAAGTATAAATAACCAGCCGACATTGATGTTGAATAAACAATGAAATTATGCATACAATTGTTAATATTATTCATTTTCAAACGACAAAGCTTTTATAAAAAAATATTAAGCTTAATATTATGTACTCTAAAATATTTAGAAATCGTGACTCGCATGGTTTCTAAAATGACTATTTTTTTTTAGAAAATACTAAGAAAACAAGAAAAGCAATATCGCGGAAACATCAATAACATGTAATAAGTATATTGAAGTAGCATGTGTCCAGGTTATTATCGAAAATAAATAAAAATGACCAATAGTAAAATTTTTCCATTGTTTAACTATAATTATAAATTATTGAATTCCTATATAACATTCTTTATAGATTGAAAGTAATACGAAAACCTGAATTGTATCATGTTGAATTTATACATAATGTTTATCTAAGTTATATCAGTCCATTTGATAAATCAATCGCTGGACATTAAAAGGGACAAATAGGCCAACCAATTAAACCCAAAGGGTTGTTAAATGGATTCCGGATATGTATCCAAAGACATGACAGGATGGATGCAACATTACGATAAATACAGTGGTTATTTCATATTATGTACGGAAACAATTATTTCAATATTTTACCACTTCTATCAGGGTTAACTAGCAGTCAGTCGTTATGATATATAAAAGTGTTATTAGCTTGATTTACTCAATTTGTAGTGTAGTAATCTGTTTGCTTTTAAAAACTTCAAAGTTCAAAAACAATATTGTTAAGCATTTTTATTCTGAATGATTTGTGTCGTTTGCTTTACAAGGGCTTTGTTGGTCCCTGGGTCTATTGCTTAATGGTTGCCAAGTATTCAACGTGATACGAGTCTATAAATACTTTTATGAGGTTTATCATTTGATGTAAGTACATTTTCTTTCCTAAAATTAATAAATTATACGTAAGCTTTTCAAACCAAATGTTCGCGGTTCTCTCCAGCTTACACTTTATAACATAGGATTGTCAGTGTTCCTATCGAAAGTCATTGGTTTTCTACGGGCAATCCTGCTTCTCCACCAGTAAAAACTGGCCGCCACGAAATAGCCGAAAAGTGGCGCTTAAACGTGACGCTTAAAAGTGGCTTTAAAAACGCCAACAATCAATCAATCAATTATATAAATTATTGTTTGTAATTGTTAACATTCATTATTTTGATTTTCTGTTCTTTTTTATATATATTTTTTAATATTCTGTTCTGTTTTGATATTCTGTTGTTTTACAAGTGAAAAAAGTAAAGAAATAAATGCTGTGGAATTGATAATGTTTCGAAAAGCTTGCTTTTTCGAGACATTATTCAAAATTATATGATGAGAACAAATCTAAAAACCTTTTACACGACACGTTTTCATATTTAAACCCGAGGTTTGAGTTTCACAAACACAAATTATAGATTAAGCTTAAGGTTACCAAGAATAGCCATCTGAAATCAATTATCAGAAAATCACACTTGTTTGTAAACAGCAGTACTTATGTTCCTCAATGTTCTAAAGATTTACGAACGCAAATTCATGTGTTTGTCATTGAGTCTGATTTAAAACCAGGTTTAATCCACCGTTTGTACATATGGAAATGTCTATACGCAACGTCAGATATTATTACCATTTAGTGTAACAGAAAAATGACGTTAAGGGCATACGATACAGTTACAGGGAAGGTAATGACGTTGCTAACGTAATTTGTTATTTTCGCGACGTCAAACTGTGACATATCGGGAAAAGATGCATTTTTCGAGTGATTTTTATCATTCAAACTAATTTAATTTGAAAACGAGTTCATGGACCCCTATTTTTCAAAACGGCATTTTGTTTCATTTTGCAAGGAGATTATGTGACCCAAATTTTATAAAACTGTAAATAGAGGTTTTTTTTAAATTTTGATAAACATGCAGTAAAAAATGACGTTTTTTCCTCAATTCATGAACATTTGATAAATATGAGTTATTTCTGAATGAAAAATTGCTTAGTTTTTTTAAATATTCATAAAATATAGAAATAACCGATTATTTAACAAAAAACAATTTGTGTTTATCTGTTATAACAAAAAAGTTATGTCTATCTTTCGAAATAGAAATTTCGGCCACAAATCTGAATTTTGAGCAAATATACAAAATTTCGACCTCATTTTACTCAAAAAGTAGCACATGAAGGTATATTTTTTATTACATATTTGATTTAATCAGGTAAAAAATAGCCTATATGCAAATTTTCATAAACTTGTAAATACAGGATCAAAACTGTATCGTATGCCCTTAAATTGGAAATGTGCTTTATCTACATGATCTAATTGTTCCTGCTTTCCTTTTTGGGTAAATGCAAAAAAGGATAACACACAAGTATAAATGCCGTGAGAATCCAATCTAATATGATTTTATAATTAACATAGGATATTCAAGTTTACTGCTAGTATTTATGTGTTTTTGGGGGAATATTGCTGCATTATATATTCAACCCGAGTATGATTTTATTCAAGTAGTGTCATACAATAGCTTATACTTATGACACTGAATTTTTCCTACTTTTGATCGTCTAATAGATGTGTATTTTTGTAATGTGTAAATCATTTCGTCTTGTTGAAAGCAAGACATTTATATTTAGTGAAGGAAGGAACACGCGAATAATGCAGTTAATGCCGTCCCTAGCAAATTACGCTTGTGGCGACGTCAAATTATGATACCGGACAAACTTGCAAGACATTTTCATTAATCTGTATTTTTTATAAATAACCCTATAATCTTAATGTTATTTGATGTACCAACTTCTAATTTAAAAGTACTTTTTATTGGTATAGTTATCAAAGCCGAAAAATAATCTTCACGAAATCAAATCTCTGTTTGTTTGGCCGTAAAAGTTTTGTGAAGGCATGAAAGTTTAACTCGGACATTTCCGCAAGACATTGCAAATCTATTGTTTTGAATTGAATATCTAGCTCAATTTATTTTCCAATTCGAAATTTGGGAGCTAACACTTAGTACAAAACGATCGTGCTTACAATTTAATGAATTATATGTCAAAATTTTATTTTTGAACTAAAATGTTTCAAGTTTCCAAATAAAATTTCCGATGGGACATTTCCGTGCATCATATTCTTTTGAAAATATGTATACAAATTTTGAATGGAGACAGCCATGTTAACCAATACTAAAATATATCACGTCAAAGAATGTTCATGCAAAATTTCGAAGAGTTGCGTGAAAATTTCGCGAATTGTTCAAGTTTTATGGTTCTAGTTTGTTACATGGGACAACGCTAAGTAAACGTTTTTTTCGGATAATCTATGTCTTCCTAAGCCTATGAATATTATAGTTTTATTCTTTCTCTATCATAAGGTAAAAATTTAAGAATCAATCTTTATTTTCATGTATAACTTGAAATATTTATTTCAACATTTCTATATTTTTTTTCTATTCAAATATTTACTTAACGCTATTTTTCGTGGTAGTAGCAATATCTAACGTTGCGTCACACCATTTCAGGAATATGACAGTTGTTTACAATTCGTTAGTTGTGATGGAGCTTTTCATCGGATTTTGCAATTCGATAAGGGACTTTCCGTTTTGAATTTTCCTTGGTATTTTTATATCTTCTTATAAGTATTTTCTGTCCCTTTTTCACTAAACCTGTGTTGACAAGTGTCAAATTACCCTTAGTTTAACATGTATACTATATATATTTTCAGATAAAAAAAAACATTACTAAACTCGTAGCTTCGAGTGTTTCTCTTTTAAAAATGAATTTTTTTTTTTTTATCTTTTTTTATGAATTATTAAAAGGATTCACTAAAGGATTCCGACACAAATAGCAAAGTTACATTGATTGTTTTCGTTTCTGTTGAACAGGTTTTGTCTCAAGTTTAATGCGATGATAAACCAAAATTTATTCTATGATTTTATCAGTTTTCTCGAAGCAGCCGAAAATTGTCGACAAATATAAAAAGATGTTTTCATGAATATTTGCTTATGGTAAGTCGACATATTTTTTAAAAAGAAAACGAAGTTTCTCCCAAAAACTTAGTATACAAAACTTAAATAGAAAATGTCCACATATTTATAATTTATCTTACAGACATCCACCTTTAAAAAAAAAAAAATAGGACGATTTTGACAACAGGGATATAAATGTAGATATCATGAAACTTAATACGAATTAAGATAAAGAAAACATGTTCACTTTATTTATTTTGCCTTGAAATCATTTTCAGATTTAATTTTGGTCTTGCAACATATATTTCAAATACAAAAATGTAGTACGGAAAACTTATTCCACAAAGTATAACTTAGAAACTTAAAAAATAGTATGTAACTAAATCCCGCACATGGGATAAATATTATAACCAGTACAAACGACAAATTTAAATTGATTATGAAAAAGGAGTGGTGCGGTATTATACATCAAGAAGGCAACAATTGAACGACAAGATATGGTATGTATTAAAGTACATAAGATTGAGAACAGCATTGGCTTTCTATATAGGATGCATTTCTTTCTAACACAAACGACACAAACGGCTAAGCGCGCAAATGTTTTGAACATTTTTTTCTAACATACGTTTGCAAAGTGTACATGTACATAAACTTTGACAAACTATGCACTCGCTAAAAAAACGTCTATAGTTTGTCGTTCGTTAGTACAAACTCTACATTTGTGTCTAACTTCAAAATTAAGTTACAGTAAAATCATTTGAAAACATGAAAACAAACAATGCAGTGAAATCATCCCTCTAGTGCCTATCATAGCGTATAATCGTAAAAAAATATCAAAGAACAACTTGCTTAATCATGGCAATAGTTGGGAGACTTTTGAAAAGTGACACATGCTTTCGCAGTATAAGCAAAAAAATTACGAAACACTATTAGTAAAAATCTTAATTTATAGACAACAAACGTTCATACATATGAAATTTTAAAAAACCCGTGGTAAGTCTTGAGATTTTTTAGGTATGTTGGTTGAAGTAACAGCATTTAATCATAACCGTGTACAAGTCTGTTGAGTATTCACAAGGATAAACAGCAGTATACTACTATTGCCTTTATTTGTATAGTAAGATAAAAATTCTAGTTTTTACCAGCAACATGTGCATACATTATTCAAAGTTCAAACAGGGTCAGTAAAAACTAATTAAATGATGTTTTTGTTTCTACTTTAATTTGTAGCTTAGCAAACGATAACAAATGCTACACAATATTTACAAAATTTAGGTTAGAAAGAAACGCACCCTATTATATAACGTGGACTTCAAGCCAAAAACTGAATACAAAACATGTTTAAAGGTGGGTTGGTGTTTAAATTCCAAAATGAATGGTAAATATAACACAGACAGAGGACAAAACCGTGATATTCATATGATCCTTTTAATGTTCTTTCCCGACACGCATGGTTGCTAGATTTAATCGACCGTTTTCTACATCAGAAAATGTCATTCCAAGTCAGGAATATGACAGCTGTAATCCAATCGTTTGATGTGTTTGACCTTTTGATATTGCCATTTGATTACGGACTTTTGTTTTAATTTTCCTCGGAGTTCAGTTTTTTTGTGATTTTACATTTTGACCTATTTATAACTTTTTTTTTCTCCAAAAAGTAACAGTAATAGAATACAAGTCACCTAACTGTGTCACCTAATCCATCTTTTCCACATACTCCCAAAATGCCGCGTGGTTAGCCGAGAAGCGGAAATATGAATTTTCATCTCTTTTGTTTGACCCAATCTCGGATAGATTTTAGGAACTACTGCACTCGAGTCGAAAGATTTACCACGATATGATTGATGGAAATAAGCTTTAACAATTATTTCTTACATAACAAAACTTTTAATATAGTTACATAATAATTTAGTCTCCAGAGTAAGGTCATATATCATCAGATGAAACAAACAGCTCTACTTACGCGGGAATTCGGCTGTCGTCTGCTTTTTGGTTTTGACATATTCCTTATTTCTATTTTCAATTTATTATACATGTTTACATGTAAATCTTGCCGATTATAATGTATAAAACCTTCTTATCAGATGCTATGACCTACTATCTCGTATTTGTTTTTCTTTGGGCATTTTTTTCTTCTTCTTTTCTTGCAAAAAAACCTTTACTGATGATCATTAACACTAATCCAAAATAACATCATCATTATTTCATGTACAGCTTCATCTTGTCAAACTTTACCGGGAGGCCCTAAACAACACAAAACCTATTAGCAGACATTTATTACAATGGTTATAGCCTCAACAGCTATTTTCCTTGTCATATATCTGATCGATGTAATAGAAATATAATCATACTATATGCAAGTTCATTATTTTTTGTAATTCGTCTTATTAATGTATCTAGGAAGTCAATTTATCGTTGTACAGATTTCTAGTCGCCATTGCAGGTGATGCGGAAATAATCTTGCGAAATCTTACCACAGAAATTGAGAATTTTATGAATTATTTCTTCATATTTCAAACAAGTATAGTGAAAACATCTTTAAGAAGCACTTCGCTAATGCAAATCTGTAATCCCTTTTCTACATGTTCATAATCTGTTTAATAATAATTATATTTAACTTCCGTCATACTAGACTTTAAACATAAGAAAATAAATTGCGCGCTTTAAAAGAAAAAAATACATTAAGTTTAATCAAAATATCCCTTAAGAGGTAACGAACCAATTTCCGTTGTATTAATTTTAACAACAGATTTATTTCGAAAGATATTAAAATCTATTTTATAACTACTTTTCCTGAATCACGACTAAATGTTTTGTTCTTTGGGGTTATCATAACAAATATTTCTGGATACAATCTGAAATGCTGTTAGATGTTTCAATCTGGCTCAAACGTTTTTTTAAACATAGGTTCATGTAAACTAGTGTACAGGTACCCTATTTCTCGTTTAGTTCTAAGTAATTTTTATTAGGCAATAGAAACGCCCGCAACTTGTGAAAAAGCAGGAATTTGTTGATTGCTAGTTATTTTTCGGCAAGACTCACAAAAGAGTTTTATAATACATAATCATTTTTAATCCAATATCCGCTACCTTTAGCATTCCAAATGATAACGCGCCACCTCGGTGATTTGATAATGGGATGCGATGTGTTCATTCCCCGATCGGAACTAGAAATTTTAAAATTGATATTTGCTGCTTTTCACTGAGAACGATGTATTTGAAAGTGAGGGTAAGGACTGTTCGACCCAGATTTTGAAGAATTTGCCGGTAACTGTAATGTATTGCTTTATGGTATTAGATTAAGAACAAGCAGGTCAAGCGTCCAGGTTTGCACCACTCTATAGTACGATGTCCAATGCAGGGTTTATTCAACTTTAACATGTTCACTTCCTGACATTCACGTAATACTTGTCACTGGTTGTCTAAATACATATCTTCCACCTTAAAGGACACTTTTTATATTTTGGTAACTACCATTACACTTTCTGAGAAATAAGATTTTGCCTTCTCTGACAAACATTTGATTCAGTAAGTTTTAAGTAGAAATTTTATAGCGTAAATAAAAGTCTGTACACCCACTGCATACTGTAGAATATTGAATCAATGGCGACACAAATACTCCACATGTAAGTGGTGATTGTATACTGTTGTTGATATTGAGAACATTAATTATTCTTTTCAAAATATCGTAATACAAACTTAAGTACAGTGATACTTATATTAGGGTTTCAAGCACTCCATATAAGCAGTTCATGGTACGGCAAATGATATCGGCGTATCCCCTTTACCTCCCCCCCCCCCCGCCCCAATAAATCCCACTAAATCTGTTCGTAATAAGTACTTTATCTTGTTAAATTAACAGTAAATCTGAGGTAATATTTTATTCTTTTAATAGGCAAAACTTTGTTCACAGTACTAGTAATATAATATTAAGTTAAGTGTACAGTGCAGTTTTTCTCCGACATGTTGTCATAATCTTCAAAATTGCTTTGTGAGTACCACCCTGTTTCATTCACAGTTATTTTAACACAATCACTTATCTTTACTTTCAAACGCATTATCAGTTGTTTTTTCAGTAGAAATAATCAGATTGACGATATTATTAATTATGATGTGTCAGTATGATGGATAACGATAATTAATTCATAAAAACAAGTTTTCAGTAAAACTGTCTGTAATCAATTCTGATGGACACCGGGCTCATTAATCTTTTGCAGCAAAATTTTGGCACTAGGAAGTAGATGGAATTTGTAATGAACAGAAAATAGAAAAGACCTGTATCTTTACTAGATCCTGATCAGGTTTAAACACTACAGTTGTTTCTTTGGTTGGGCGATTATACTCCACACAAATATACTCAGCGCACTTCACGAATTAAGAACTAATTAAGATTAGAAATCTACAAGTACGTGTAAACAATTACTGGTATTTTTTGTATTTTGCTCTGTAAAGATTAGCGAATGAAATAAGTTATCTGAATAAAAAGTAAAAGAACAAAAATAACTACAAGGAAAATTCAAAACGGGAAGTTTTTTTTATCAAATGGACATGGTACAGGGTTTTTCCTGAATATGTAGAAAATGATGAATTAACACCTGGTTATTTGACCATTAAACATTTTTTGATTTGAGCTTCACTGATGAGTCTTGTGTAGACGAAACGCGCTTCTGTCGTAAATATAACATTTTAATTCTGGTATCTATGATGTGTTTATTTATATCTAGCTGAACCTCTCACTGGTATGGAAGTCGCATAGAATTTCAGTATAATGACAAATATGCGAACAAAATAAACAGTCAAAAATGTAAAATGTTAACAAAAGGGGTTCATCAGTCAAGAATGAGTTATAATCTCAATCACTATAAAACAAAGATAAACAAAGTGGCATATATACACTATATAGATAAAGACAAATTTCATAAGCAAAGATGAAAGCGAAGACTACAAAAAGCACATATCACAATAACACGATGGCGGGATATATCTATATCGAGCCACTATACAAGACGCATATAGATCTAAAGATGTTTATAAGTAAACATAATGTTATGAATGAGCAAATCGAACTAAGTATCGAGGTACGCGATCAATGGTGTTCCTTTTTCAGTAGATGAGCAGGTCAAATGGAATATCTTCATGTACGTAAGATTAATGGTATACATCACTGATGTAGATAAATAGAGATTAATTAAAATTATCGGTATTTATCACTGTTGTAAATGAGCAGATTGATTGGGATATCTGAGTACACGATTATCGGTATTCATCAATGTTGTAGATAAACCAAAACACTGGTTTATCGGAGAAAACGGGTATCGTTATTCATCAATGTTGTAGATGAGCTAATAAACAGGTTTATTGGAGTAAACGATTATCGGTGTTCATCAATGTTGTTGAGGAGGAGATTAACTAGTCTATCAGAGTCTAAACGATTGAAAATTATGAGGAAAGCAGCATCACTCACTGTTATAAATATACCAATTAAATTGTAAAGCTAAGAAAACGGTTACTGGTACTCACAGCTGTCAGACGAGCAGATAAAATGGGACATGAAAATGAGCACGTGACTGCTTGTGTTCATAACTGTAATATATAAACAAACAAATAAAGTATCTCCCCTGAATAAAAAAAATCATGTACCTACTTTTGTAAATAAACAAACCAAAAAGTAACCTGAACAATAACCTGTCTATTCAAAATGCATATATTTTTATTTTTATAGCTGATGGCGAAGGTTACAATAAAACATCTTAAACATGTACATGTGTATATAAATTTTATTCCTGGAAGAAACACATTAGTAATTTATAGTAACCGAAAGAAAGAAACAACAAGAAAAGGCATCCAGGAAGGATATATAACAACAAAGGATAAATTATTTCAATCATTTTGTTCCGTTTTTATCAATCAGACTTCTAGTTTATTGACTTCCTAATGCATGTTGTATTATGTTTTATTTGACATTAATAAACATCATGTTAATTGTGTACATTGTTGTTGATATCGAAATTTACAATGACATAAGATGTTCGGTTTAGAGTTAAAGTAACAAATCCATTGTAGAAAGTAACAGTTCCTTGAATAAAAAAAACCCATTTTAAATCATTTGTAATGCATAATTAAGTATATACAACTTTTTATGGAAATATTCTTTATAAAGCACAAAAATGTCAGTATTGACCTCAGAAACCTTTAAAGAGACTTATTAAGAAAGAATATAGTTACGATACTGTTGTTTTGTCATTAAAGATTGCAACTTGGCGTTAATTTTGATTCACTTATAGGGTCTTTTCATCGGAACTAAACACATCTATTCAAAAACCAGTTGTTGGCATGACACGGGTTATGTTCTTCTCATATATGTTATGATGGTATTATACTAAACCCCTAATTGAAAGGATTGTGCCTGATATTCATATGATGAAATCATAATCTTTTAATCTGTTTAATTGAAGTCTGGAGCTGGCATGTCAGTTAACTGCTAGTAGTCTGTTGTTATTTATGTATTATTGTCATTTTGTTTATTTTCTTTGGTAACATCTTTTGACATCTGACTCGGACATCTCTTGAACAGAATTGTAATGTGCGTATTGTACTGCGTTTACTTTTCTACATTGGCTAGAGGTATAGGGGGAGGTTTGAGATCTCATAAACATGTTTAACCCCGCCGCATTGTTTGCGCCTGTCCCAAGTCAGGGGCCTCTGGCCTTTGTTAGTGTTGTATTATTTTGATTTTAGTTACTTGTGCACAATTTGGAGTTTTGCATGGCGTTTATTATCACTGAACTAGTATATATTTGTTTAGGGGCCAGCTGATGGACGCCTCCAGGTGCGGGAATTTCCCGTTACATTGAAGACGTGTTGGTAACCTCATGCTGTTGTTTTTTCTATGGTCGGGTTGTTGTCTCTTTGACACATTCCCCATTCTCAATTTTATGTAGAAGCATTATAATGTGATCTGATTGAATTAGTTTTACATGACGATCTGGGTCAACGTCAATGAGACAGCAACTCAACATTGAAAGAGAAAATTTATGCAACAGTTTTGTAAGATGAAATTAAAAAAAATTATATTTTTTTGGCATTGATGTTTTAACTTTTCTGTTGAAATTATACATTAATTTTCATTTCGGTTATATTTTTCATGACTCTCAAAAGTTGATGTTCCCAAGATCATAGCAAACACTTTAAAGTGCAAGTACATGTAAGTATATTTTTATACCAGTGAATCAAACTTGAATATTATATTAAATATATAAATCACCTCCTCCCTCACACACATACTGCTGTGTTTATGTTTTATCACAGTATTGATCATGGGTCATTTTCTGTATCGTATATTTGTGCATTTTTACACTTTAAGATCTTATATCACATTTATGTAAACGTTTTAAATACATTTTGGTTTTCATTATTTGTTTTTGTTGCTAGTTTAATGTTTTTTTTTTGTTTTTTGTGTAATACTGTTCACGCTGACGACCCTCAAGCGTAGCCATCAAATAAAAGTCTGTCTTCGGGTAATGATCGAGACCGGTACTGAATATATAGACACCTCATATTTGAAAAGAAAAAAAGAAAAAAGAAATGAAAATTAGTCGTCAAAATTCTATGGAACAAGTATAATTTGATATGGTTATTTTTATCAAGATTACATATCTGAAAAAAGTGAAATCACAAAACTGCGAGAAAAAATTAAAACGAAAGGTCCCTGTTCAAATGACAAAATCAAAAGCTCAAAAACATCAAACGAATGGATAACAACTTATATATTCCTGACTGGGTACAGGCATTTTTTATGTTGAAAATGGTGGATTGGTTTTATAGCTAGCTAACCCTTTCACTTGTATGACAGTCGTATAGAATTCCATTATATTGACAACGTCGCGTGAACAAAACAAACAGACATAATAGGAACATATTTCAATACTACAGCGTTCAACATTGTGCTATAATCATAATCACTAATGACCCCCTATAATGTGAATTATGAAAATAAACTATCACCTTTGAAAATATATATTATATAACTTGTTTTTCATTGTATACAATTATCTGACAAGTAGATTAATCTAATCTACTAAGTCATTTTACACTTCTGTGATGCTATTTTCTTTATATTAAGTGTTCAGCGTCACGTTAAGAGTTAATTGTGTTGTTACCCTTCTGACGTCATGTTTAGTGGGTAATGATAGAGATATTACCCTAATGGTCATGTTTATAGGATAATGACAGAGTTTCCCTCAAGAATCAATGCGTGTTAAAACCTTCAAAATTTATTTCTGTCGTGTTATTGGTTTCCATTTTTCAACCAAAGAAATTATAAATAATCAATAAAAAGAATGAATAATCTACAATAAACATATGTCAAATATAATGATTTGTATATTAAACGAGATGAAAAATGCTTTTCAAGGTTACGCATTTGTTGTCAATATATTTTTCAAGGATTGAAAATTATTGAAATCAAGTCGTCATATCACCAAGACGCATAATATCAGCTCATATAAAATTGTATCAAAACTTTTTCTTTCCGCAAGTTTTTTTAAAGCAAAAATTTAAAAATCTGCTTTTTCATAGAAAACGTTGTTATCATATCTAGCAATTTTGTAGAAAATTAACACAGGAAGAAGGAATATTCATCGGAAGTATTAAAATAACATACTGTATTCATTAAAAACATACAGGTCGATAAAGTCAGTATCAAAAACAACTTTATCTGTATATCGATAATTAGAAAGAATGTAAAAATTACTCAAAATATACGAAACAATCTAATTTCGTCGACAAATGATTGGCCAAGATCATAAAATTCCAAGGAAGCCATAATAGTAAACAGCAGAAAATACTACGCTGCAAAAAACAAATTAAAAGTAGTAAATAATAGATGCAATAGAGAATAACAAACCTGCAAATAACATAGTATGTCCTTGGGAGTCTGAGTTTATGGGACTGCTTCGAATGACGGTTATGATTACGACCCGATGTCACAAGCTGTATTACGTCATTTTGAATTTTTTCAACGATATTTACATTTTTCGGATAGGGACAAAAGATACCAGAGGGACAGTCAAGATACATAGGATACATGCGCAAGATAAATAAAACAAACAGAACGTTGATAGATTAGAACGCTACAAATCATTAATAATCACTCTTATAGAAGAAACCTTGAACTCTTTCTTTTCAAAAGTTAAAACCATATAAACCGTTCAGATCTTGTTTTATGGATGGGACAAAATTAATTTGATTGATTCTATGTATTAAATGCATACTTAGGATTTAAAGTTTGTTATAACCTGTTAAATAAATACAAATAAAGCTTTCTTTATTATAAACCGAGACGTATTTTTATCATAGCAGTCGCCATGTAACAGATTGCAGTATTATATGTCACACCATTCTTACGTCCAGTCGACCAGTATTTGCTATAACTACGATCTATGTGGCTTGATATGTTTATAAATATAGATAAACTGTAACCAAAGTTTGAATGTTTTAAAAAACAAAGGCTTTCTACCTTAGGAATAGGTTACCTATTGTTTACAAAATATTGAATTTTTTTACAAACTAAGGATTTTCTACATCAGGCATATATTACCTTAACTGTATTTGGCAAAACTTTTAGGAATTATGGTCCTCAATGCTCTTCAACTTCGTACTTAATTTGGCCTTTGTAAATTTTTTGGATTCGAGTACACTGGTGAGTCTTTTGTAGACGAAACTCGCGTCTGGTGTATATACTAAATTTAGTCCTGGTATCTATAATGACTTTATTTATTAGCTATGTTTGGAAAAACTTTTAGGAATTTTTGGCCCTCAATGCTCTTCAACTTTGTACTCTATTTGGCCTTTTAAGCATTTTTTTATTCGAGCGTCAATGATGAGTCTTATTAAGATAAAACGCGCGTCTGGCGTAAATATAAAATTTTGATCCTGGTATCTATGATGAGTTTATTTGAAGAAACAGCAATAACAAATGTGTCGTCTGAAGTATGACCTCCTGCAGCCGAAGGATGATATCATGTTAGACAACTGAGTAGTTTTATACTTATTTTAAATATACATTTATATATACAAAAAAATAAAGATGCTTTTGACTAATGCTAACCTTAAGTAGCAGATAAGCAAAATGTTATGAAAAAAGTAAAATAACAAAAATACCGAATCCGAGGAAAATTCAAAACGAAATGTGTGTAATCCGAAGGCAAAATCAAAAGCTCAAACACATCAAACGAATGGATACCACTTGACATATTTCTGTCTTGGTACATGCATTCTCTTATGTAGAAGGCAAAAGACTGCTGTAAACACAATGAGTTTCTCTTTTCGTTTCGTGCAGTTGCTGTTTCAGTACACAAAACATTTTAAGATTCATTTTAAAAGAAGTCTTACAGCCAATGATATCTTGTCATCTAATGCTTCATTTTTATATGTCATTGGATATCATGATTGGATATATATGTATGTATGTTTATAAGAGTTTGTTTGTGAAACTAAAGAAGTTTAAAATCAAGAAAATGAAGATAAAAAACAAGTAAATTTTGTCATTTTGGTTCCATAGCCTTATGTAAAAGGGTAATATAATTGATCATAATTTAAATGGTAAACTATATGTTATTGTTTTTTCATTAAGAGACACAATGGAAAGGACACTATAAGATTACAGATACATGTAAAAGAACAAAACTACCGAACACTATCGAAACTATAAATCGGAAAGACCATTCACAAATGGCAAAATTAAAATCTCAAACACATCAAACTAATGAAAAACAACTGTCATATTTTTGACTTGATACATACATTTTCTGATGTAGGAATTGGTCGATAAAGCCTGGGTAATAGCTATATGTACTCAAATTATATAAACCTCTCACTTGTATACTACTAGTATAAACTACTATAGTTTAAGTGATGAATATTGGATTTTATTGTACGCAAAGATAATGATACGTAATCAAAATATATGCAATAATCGCTTAAAAAGAATACTTGAAAATAATTCAAAAACTAATAAATAAATAACAAATCTTGACTTCAAAGCACAAATACTTATCATTTAGTTTCCATCATTATAACAGATTGTACTGTGATTTTTTCATGAAAGTGTTATGGTGTGTGGATTTTGACTTTAATACTTGGGATATCTTTTTTTAAATTAAATCTCGTCAACATAAAGCATTTGAATGTTGGTCGAATTACATATGGTATCCTCCAGATATCTTTTTCCTAAAATAAGCATTGCTTTAGTGTTTATTGACCTTTCACCTACATTCCTGTAACGTCTTTAACAAATCAAATTAACATTTATTTATAATTTTAAAAAGAGGTTTAAAGATCGATAAAAAAATGAACATTTCAGCATGTGTCTTATCATATTTCCTTGCTATATATCTGCCTTGTCATCTGGTGATTAGATTCGCTCTAATTTCATTTTACGCATATAGCTTTATCTCCTAAAAGAGAACAAAGGATTGCTTCAAAACAATTTCATGTTAGATTTATCAGAAACAAAATGAAAGGTGAATAATTGCACACAAAATCTGTTGACTTTGGAAGAAAATACCTTTGATGTACTACCATAATTATTTAAACATTCGATTTTTCTATAAAATACTACAATTTATGGCCGATTGCTTCGATAGATTTCATATAGTTTCTTTGTTCATTTTTATGCTTTAAAAGATTTCTCATCAGTCGTTGATTTTTGCAGGCTCTATAAAAAGAACATTAAACTTATGTTTTGTAGACCAGCTGTTGAATATCTATGTATGATTATGTCAAGTGTGTTTGCTTCGATATAAATAGGTTAGAAAATGTAGACCAACATATAAGCGATTTAATCCAAATCTTTTAAATCAGTTTCCAAACATGCAAATGCACATGTGCATTTGCATAATACTGTTATTATACGGACTAACCTTCTGCTCTGCGTTTTCAACTTAACTGAAAAATAAAACCACCTATTAATAGGATTTCACTAGCTTCATAGTTTCCCATACTTACAGGAATGTAAATGACATTATGTTGCACATCTAAACGGCATTTATATTTTTAGTCAAATGTAGCGTATTATTTGTATATACTAATGTATATTATTTTCTTAGCAGATTATCGATATTTATTCGGCAATCTGTCCACATAATAATTTTCTTCAAATACCGATAGCTATTGGTTGTTCTCACTACATATTGATCACTAGTAAACTCCTACGATTCTTTTCTAGCCCAGTGTTGAAATTTGCCATTTAACAGAAGCTAAACTGCATGTATCATGTAAAGACACGGTTTCAAGCTGAAGAAATTGATTATTTTATCATATATTTTAACTGATTAATTCGTTTAGATATAAGTATAGTAGTGATATACAGATAGTTTTTCTAAGTATTTTTTTATATATTTATCAGACTATATATACTTTTGACACGTTTTATCAACAATATCTGAAGTAAAGGAAGCTATTAAATGGTCATCAACAAAACAGGCATTAGAAAACAAAGCAGCAATTAGTACTATTGATGATAGCATTACAGATTACTGGACAAAACCATTAAACCAAATCCTCAGCATCGTCAAATATACAGGTAGGTCAATTTTATTTATTAAAGATTAACTTTTATCTGTTGTGATTATTCATTAGATTGGGAAAATTGACCGACAATTGATCTTCAAACTGTAAGTTTTAACATTTTCTTTAAATTATAAACTGAACACATTTTAAGATTAAACACCTAGTACAAGAAAGTAAATTGCCTGATCGAGTGTTGTATCAGAAAATTCAAAATAACAGCGATAAAGAAAAACATATGACTTTAAAATTGCTTTAGTATTCTCAAATGCAATGACAATTATATGTAGTAGATGTGTTTAATGTATTTCGAAAAAGTAGAAGTCTCCGGTTTTTGACAATGAATTGTCGCTATTGTTGACGAATGTTTTATCAAGTGAGCTTATATACTTATTTACCAAGTATACGTTATATTTACATACTTTAAATCAAAATTTTTGAGGTCGTTTTATTGTACGATAAATGGCCAGAAACTACAACATATAACTAATATATCAGTGGTTATAGTAATACGTAAACACATAAAATAAGAAGAAATGGGTATACGTATGAATGCAAATGATACAACTATTCATTAAGACAATAATGCGTTCAAGTATGACAAAATATGTTTTACAAAAGATAGTTACAATAAACAATCTATGAAACAGCGTTACCATACCAAAAAGTGAGATAATCATAGTTGCGTCTTTTCGTATCATGTTTTATGCATTTTGGTGTTACTTTTCAGTCTTTCCCATGTCATTCATTCTTCATTCTTCAAGAATAACATGCATTTATTCCTTTTACTACCTCTTCTCCTGTCCGAACTCAGCATACGTTTTCAGAGTTAAAGAATGCGAAATTTTAATTTGACAAATATTAATGTTAAGAAATGTAAATATTTGCAACTGTAAGACATCTATCACTACATATGATTAATAAGAAAATTAATGTGTTTTTTTTAACTCTTTTGATTCAAAACATTTATATATAAACAAAGATTTTTCATATTTTGGAATACTTCAATGATAACAATTTATTCACACATTTCATCGTCAGTTCGTGTGATGATGGAGAAAAATTGTACGTATCATAAAATTAAATTCTTATTTTCCCGTAAATTCATAATTTATGTTTAATTATCTCAAATTCTTACACTTACTGTATTTAAAAATTTCTGTGGTTCTTTTGAAGTCGTTAAATACTATAGAGAAACGTATGAATAAAACAGTTGATATGAATAATAAATATATATAATGGATATGGGTTTCTCATTTACATTACATCAGTTATGACAAGATTACAATCTTAATTGCACAAATCATCTAATTTGCGATAATTTAATGTAGAGTGCACAGATTTTTGATTCGTGTTTGATATAGCTGGCAACTACATACACATTTACATGAAGTCGTACTTTTCAGTTCTAGCGCAATGGAACAAACGCATTCTAGTTTAGAAATTTGACAAACGGTCCGTACTAATATTCACGTGTGACGATATAAATTTACTAGAATTTACTAGATAAGACACTCTTACATTCAAGTTGTTTTAGAATAATTTTAAGTATTTTGCAGATATACAACTGTTTTCCACATGTATTCACCATATCATATGACCATAGGGATTATAATAGTACTAATACTGACTTTGAATAGAATAAAGTTGGTGTTCCTGATTGGTACATTGTATGATCCCTTTCAAAAACAGCTACGAACTCATTTGGGTTAAACAAACATATCTCTCTCTCTCTCTCTCTCTCTCTCTCTCTCTCTCTCTCTCTCTCTCTCTGTGTGTAACTTTGTTTCGGCCTTCATTCTGACTGTTTCACTCAGATCTTTAAAACATAGTATTTCAGGGTTTTGTTTTGTTTGCTTCATTCACTACTTTGACTCTTCCTTATACTAGCTGTAATACGGAGTTATAACCAACGTCATAATGTTTGATACAACGTTGATAATCTTTAGGGAACCGAAGTTATCAAGTCTCCCTCTGGTTTGCTGGTGAAATATTTTTCTATCATGAAAAAAAAACACAAATACAATCTGATGAATTGACTATCATATAAATACTATATAAACTGGTATAATATTGTGTCTTGCATGTTTTTACACATCTCGTATAGGCAAAAGTCACCCTTTTTTGCAACTTGATAGTAGAAAATACAAGGAATCGTCATTATACGCATAAATGAATTGTTGTTATGTTTGAGATTATAGATAAAGGTAATTCAATAAAACATTAACTTCCATAAATGGTAGCGTAACTTGGGGTGTTTTTCTTTTCTAAACCAGATTGAAATTACGTATGCTCCTCAACTTCTTACTACATGTAGTATTTTAATCTTTTTTTTATTCTAGCGTCACTGATGAGTCTTTTGGAGACGAAACACCCGTCACTTTTTTATTGTTTAATTTTCCATTTGGTTTGTCTAATTATGCCGTTTCATATAGATATATTATTTTTTTTGGATCGTTACATCATATGCATGGTTGACCACATGTATGTACATACTACACTTGTACCTATATCTTGTACCTTTTTTTTTATTTTGACAAATTTTAACCCCAGTAATTTTTTTAATAAGTATTTGTTTCACATAAATTCCTACTCAAAATGCGAAATTTGGTAAAATATTGAATTTGAAACCATAACAGCTTAATTGCAAACTCTGTAAAACAACATCATCAATTTTCATAAACAATCAAGTAAGATTAACAAATCTGAAATATTGATATCCATTGATTTATATACATTCTTTAAATGTACCCTGAAATGCATTGTGTCTTTATTGACAGAGTTTTCAAATAGTTCTATTCTATAATTTATCATTTGTTCATTCAGAAATAGTTTCAATATTGAAATCAAAGAGATATTTCTGTTGAGTGTCAAATGAAAACATTTAAATTAATTAAAAGTGTCATGAAAATACCTTGGTGTATGATTAAAGCCCTATGATAATTTCCACACATTTTGCCGTTATAGTTTAAATATCAAAAAACAAAAACAAAAAGTATAATTAGTATTGAAGTGTAAAAAAATATCTGTTGAATTCATTATCGCCAAGAATACTTATTGTGTGGGAAGGAAGAAAATACATCTTCTATTAAGAATTATCTGTTATGGTATAAAAGTGTTGTCCATAGAAATGCATGTTTTATGAAAAACGAAATGTAGAATTGTTTTTAAAAAAACAACGAAAATGAATAAAAGAATAAAAAAATATTGCTATCTGTGTCTGGCTTTCCAATTAATGATTCAAAGTTTTAGAGAACCGTCAAGTAAATGTAGCTAACAAACATATATGAACACTAGAACTGACGTCCCTCACACCACTATTCCGACAACAGTGGGTTTTTTTTGTCTATTTATTTTTTTGGAGAAAAGTTGCTTTTTTCTCAACAGGTATTATTTTCTATTTCTATTTTTTATTGTATTTGTATTTGCGCAATAGGTCAACAAATCAAATATAAACATATGTATTTAAAATTTATGGGGGTTGGACGGACGACAACTTATTTGTTATTTACAAAATGTATGTGTTTTATGGTTCCTAAATACATTTAATGTATGAAAAACAATGCTTTCTTGGTACGTTTAAATCAATAATTTTTGTTTGCATCGTTAAGCAACGAAAAAAAAACCAAAAAATAAAATGGATATAGTTGAAAAATGTGATGACATTTGTGCATTATTCAACTTCTGTTTTCTCGGTTATATGAACAGTAATCACAACTGATTTATGTCAATTTGTTATAATCTAGTCTATAATAGATTTATATCATCAGTTCGAAATTAGCCCTTGGGGATTAGAAATTATATATTAATATGGATGAATAAAAATAATATCGGCAAATTAACCAATTTGTTTACTATTTATACATAATATTATATAATCGTATATAACTATTTTATATAACTGTTTATGCAATATATTTAGTATCTCGTTCAACACGTTTTGCATGTCAAGGTAAGGTGTACACCAAGTTTTGGTTGAAATTAAAAACATTTAACGAATACAACCAAACGATGGTTTAAGATGAACCAATATGTCAAGTGCGAAATATTTGTTCCTCCTCAAACCAAAAACTTGCATCTTGATATTCAAATTACGTTCTCGTATGTCCATTTTTTAAAGTTCCAACATCACCGAAAGTGAATTTTCTCTGGAGTGTTTTTTTGCATGAGCAGTGCAACTGGTACGGCTAGTGAAATGATTACACGTTTTTCTCCAAATCAACGTAGCTCACTAAAAGTTATGTTGAGTTTTGTTTTGATTCAACAGGTTTTTGTTTTTTGGTTTTTTTTTTACATTGTGCTGTCTATTTCGAATCTTCGGCTTACGGTCTCATGTCAGTTAACTGCTAGTAGTCTGTTGTTATTTATGTATTATTGTCATTTTGTTTATTTTCTTTGGTTAAATCTTCTGACATCAGACTCGGACTTCTCTTGAACTGACTTTTAATGTGCGTATTGTTATGCTTTTACTTTTCTACACTGGTTAGAGGTATAGGGGGAGGGTTGAGATCTCACAAACATGTTTAACCCCGCCGCATTTTTGCGCCTGTCCCAAGTCAGGAGCCTCTGGCCTTTGTTAGTCTTGTATTATTTAAATTTTAGTTTCTTGTGTACAATTTGGAAATTAGTATGGCGTTCATTATCACTGAACTAGTATATATTTGTTTAGGGGCCAGCTGAAGGACGCCTCCAGGTGCGGGAATTTCTCGCTACATTGAAGACCTGTTGGTGACCTTCTGCTGTTGTGTTTTTTTATTTTGGTCGGGTTGTTGTCTCATTGACACATTCCCCATTTCCATTCTCAATTTTATTAAGTCATCCTTCGTTATCTTCTGTCATATTATACTAGCCAGGTCATTTTCGTCTTTCTTTTCTTGTTTATACACATTTGCACGAACAAAACTCGCATTTTTGTTTGTTTATACATTATAGTTTTTGCGCTTAAAATAAAACATTCCCTTTGCACCAATATACGATACTAGTATATGCATATCTACTATAATTGAGCATGTGACCAACGTACTCAAAATAATAATACATGACTTCATGTTACTTTTCTAGACATGGGACTAAATATTTATGTCAAGCAAAGTTAAAGTCGTTAACACAGTTACACATTTTACATAAGCTCAGTCATTTTGAACCTTTTATATTCGAGCGTTACTGATAAGTCTTTTGTAGATGAAACGTGCGTGTGACGTATAAAATTTAAATCCTGGAATCTATGAGCTGTTTATTTACCAATAGTAGTTTCATATTGTCCAACATTACACCCAGTATTCCAGCACATATATCATCAGTTGTAATGTTTCATGCTCTGACTTTCACTATCTATTGATAATTTATTATTTCTTCACGTTTGTACACCCACTTGTGGACGGAGTAAGTGATATACTTCATTCACTTTGCTCCTGTCGGAAGATATGGTGTTCCATATATCTCCGCCTTTGTGTAAATAATTGTTTTGATACATGCTCCGAAACGTCATAGTTAGATTGACCGTATAAGTGATATTCAGACAATCACTTTATTTTGATTTTGTTACATTTATTAAGTATGGAAATTTTCGTTGGTCTCCGTCTTAAAGTTAAAGAAAGATGGTATTGCATTAGTCAGGAAATTAATGAAAATTATGAATATGTCGTTTAAGTTCAGGACAACCACCTCCTGCTTGAAGAAATTGTAACATTAAGCAGAATCATCTGCGATATCCATAATTCAAGTTCTGTGGATGGATATCTAGCGTAACATGAAGTAAAAGGATAATGTCATCTCCTGTTAATGCTTCCTGACAAGCTTTTGTGAAAGTAAATGTAATATGATAATAGCTGGTTGATTATAAGTCAACTGATATTGTTTGTCTGCGTTATAAACAAAAAAACTTAACAAGCATTCATCTGTTTTTTTTTAAATTTTCAAAAAACTATATATATTGAGAATTCAATTTTGGTAAAGGTGATCTTAGATGAATTGTGCATTTGTTTATGTACTTTTGGTCATATAGGTCTTCACATCTTTCAGTTTTATACATCCTTCGCTTTCACATATTCGGCTATGAGCGTTCCCGATGAGGGTAAATGTAGAAAAGCGCTGCGGACGCCTTATATTAATAACATGTGATATTCATTTTTTTTAAATATAGTATGTTTGAACTCACGTGAGACAACAGACACCGTTTTAAAAAATTATTTGGAATTTAAATATTTTAGATTTCCCATCAAAATATCTGACCAATCATTATTGCTAAAACATATTTTTTTGTAATTAAAAAATGATAATATGTCCAGATAAACAAATCATACAAAGACACTATAATCTTTTCACGATGGAACCTCTTTTTACAATTGTCTCACTAAAGTAAAAATGAACAATGTTAATGTTAAGAAATCATTTAATACTGTTTACTACATCCGGGTTTGTAAAAAAAGGATATAACCATAAACCAAAACGGCTAAATAGTTAAAAAGAAATCTTGCAAATACTGATGATACCTAATTAGTGCATTAATAAATAATACCAGGTTATCGATTATACTGCTAAACTTAAGAATCCTAAGAAACTTGCAACATTTATTTCAACATCAACGGTCGAGTGCTGACTTTAAGTATGGCGGTGTTGCTGCTGTCACTTCATTGTACATTCAATGTGCTTGGATAAGTATTGTATTAACTATGCAGGTTAAAGCATGCAAATATCGATCCCCTGAAGTAACTAAATTATTATCAACCGAGAGGGAACAAATCACGTCGGTCATTATTTTTCACTCCATCAAACTTTTAACGTCTCTTAAATTATGTAAAACAACAGTGCAATCCAAAATAGGATAAAAAGATCAAGGAAACATACGACTGACGACATATTCTTTAACAGTGAACTAAACTATCGGAAAACAAACATTAATGCAGATTTGTTTGTGTCACATTAAAAAAGAAAGTTGTGTGTCGTATGGCGGAGGGAATAAAGAAAGAGGCGTGTGCATAAAACTCGTTTAATAATAAATACTTCCGATATTGAACTTTTTACTTTTTTTCTATAATAGTATTTTTGATTGTGTTTTTGTTTATTTGAAAAGGAATATAACTAAATTGTACGAATAGTCTCGCAATTCATTCTCCTATTCGGTTCCTTGAAAACGTCTATTTTAAGCTATCTCATGATGAGTGTGATTCAAGTTTTTCACATAAGATCTTTGGTAATGGGACCTTTGTCTTTCATCGAAAATTTGTAAATATAAATGCATATGTTATTCCTTCAAAATTTTCTTTTCCGCAATTTTTATGCGATCCTGCAAGTCATTTTACCTTTCATACTGAACTAAATCTTAATTATACCTTTCTATATTTGACTAAAATTGACTATGACAATAATTACTTTTATCATCGTACATTTTACTTGTGTCATTTTACAATTATAAAACTTTCTTCTCATTTGCAACTAAGAACCTTAGACAATGCGCAGTGTAATTCTGTTGAATTCTGTCTGCCTTTAATTCCCAACTGGTACTGGTTGTTCCCTGTCGATAATCCAAAACCGATCACGCTTATATCAGTTTGATTAGATGCAGTAACGACTGACACAAATTCGATCAGTTAAACTTATATATGATGCATTAGTAATGGGATGTATATCCCTAAATGTCAAGACGGATAATGAGTTGGTGCATTTTAGTGTAAATTTAACTAAAGTATGTTAAAGTTTTCAAAATACAGCACCGCACTTTTATCTGTCTACCCTGTTTTGTGTTTATGATGTAAGTAGTATTGGCTTGTAAAATATTTAGTTTCATTGAATAAGCTCTTCTGTTATCTACAGGAAAACTTATAAAAGTGATTTAATTCTTCTTTTCTTTTATATAAAAACCATATTATTTTCCATTAATAATAAAGTTATTAGTATGTAATTATCATGTCATTTTCTATTGATAAGATGAGGTGTAAAACACTTGGATATCAAATGAAAATCAAGTTATATTATTCTCAGTGGTAATTATATAAATATTTACACTATTGGAGATATAATTGAGATGATATAATAATGTTGTAAAACATGAATACACAGACTGCAATTAATAGTCATGACTCCAATGTGGATATAAGATAATTGACTTGAAATCTGCTGAATACTTTAATAGCGATTTGTGTTTTATAACAAATAAGTGAATATTCTTTAATCATGGACGACTGTTTGCATCATCAGAATGACAGGACAACAAAATTATTTCAGGTATATTTTGCTACTTAACTTACTGATATGGTAAAAAATTATTTGAAATCTGCTGAATACTTCAATAACGATTTGTGTTTTATAACAAATAAGTGAATATTCTTTAATATTGGACGACTGTTTGCATCATCAGAATGACAGGACAACAAAATCATTTAAGGTATATTTTGCTACTTAACTTACTGATATGG
This sequence comes from Mytilus trossulus, assembly GCF_036588685.1. NCBI lineage: Eukaryota > Metazoa > Mollusca > Bivalvia > Mytilida > Mytilidae > Mytilus > Mytilus trossulus. The sequence goes on along the minus strand of NC_086379.1, from coordinate 53,595,793 downwards.
TAAAAAATTACTTGAAATCTGCTGAATACTTCAATAACGATTTGTGTTTTATAACAAATAAGTGAATATTCTTTAATATTGGACGACTGTTTGCATCATCAGAATGACAGGACAACAAAATCATTTAAGGTATATTTTGCTATTTAAAAACTTACTGATATGATAAAGATTGACTTGAAATCTGCTGACTGCTTCAATGACGATTTGTGTTTTATAAAAAATAAGCTAATTGTCATTGATATTGGACGACTGATCGCATCCCCACAATGGAAGGACAAAAAAACTATTTTAGGTATATTTTGGAACTTACCGGTATGGTAAAACTGTTGTACAAAGGACTGATACGGGTTGACACATCCATATACACTATGAATTTAAGCAACCAGTGCGCTTGAGTATTATGAGGACAAGAACGTTCTGGTTCAAAAATCGAAATTAATTGATTGTTGATTGAATCAAATATAAAAAAGTATGTATCAACAATTTTTCTCAGTTTCTAGCTGTGTGTCTTGACGACTCATTTTGAAAACAATTTCTGCTCTTTATATGTTTTAAAAAGATACATAACATCTTAACATATCAACTATAATGCATTTTCAAATTATTTGAAATTTTAGCTCTCTAATCTAAAAAATATAATTGTTAGCGTTTTTGTGTTTATAAAATTTACATTTATACTTGCAATTGTGTTGGCACGCTTAAAACCCTCCCTTTATCAAGATAGGAAATGATATTTTATTATTGAAAATGTACTTTGGTGTCGATTTTATAACAACAAATAAAATCCATCGTATTTACAGCAATGTTCATGTGAAGATAAACTTATCATACTAAGTGGAAATTGTTGTTTCGGTAAAACAAACCGTGAACAATATTGTGTTACTTTGTTTCAATTTGTACTTTAAATATTGAAAAATTCTCTGATATACTGATCGAATACGAAGAAGAGCAATATCTTAAATAGTCAACATGCTAAACAATTGCATAACATTTCGGTCGTATTGAATTTGTTTCTTATTTATGTGTAAAAGGGCAACAAAGGTGCTATATACTTTAAAATGTGAATATTACAAAGAGCCAGCTGAAGGAACCTCCCGGGTACGGGAATTTCTCGCTGCATTGAAGACCGTTTGGTGACCTCCTGTTGTTGTCTGTTCTATCGTCGGATTGCTGTCTCTTTGACACATTCCCTATTTCCATTCTCAATTTTACTTGTCAATTATAACGAAAGGTTATTTCGTTAACCATATCTATATTCACTAGGTCTTTCTCGATTATGATGAACAGATGGTCTTCGCCGGTATAAACTGGTATATATAAGCCCTTGGCAAAGGTTTATATTAATAACCTAGTTATGTGCAACTTTCGTTAGAGTGTTGTTTCTGTCGCTTGCAGCTGCTACTTAGACTGTATGAAGCGTAACCAGTATCTGACAAGAAAGTGGATGAACTAGGGGTATGTAAATGAACGGTTCGTCCGTTTCTAAAAATGTTCTTCGGAAGATATCTAGACCTTGTTTATAAATATTCCGTATCGACTTCACAAAAAGTACTTGATGGTCTTGACGTATAGATTCTAGTTACTGACGATGCTTATCATCTTAATTACGTGTTATAGTGTTTATATATCCCGCCATTGCGTAATTGTGTCATGTATTCTTCTCTAAAACTTTTGCTATGAATTTGTCAATAGAGTGTTTACGATTATAACACAATGTTGACCGTTGTATCCCATTTGTTTTACAACTTTATCTTTTATGACTCTTTGATTTGCTCACACTTTGTTGTTAATATGATGGAATTATATGCGACTGTCATATTAGTTAGTTGTTAAGCTAGCTATAAACTCTGATTCAATAAACCATGTTCTATATGATGAAATTTCTCTTCCAAGTCAAGAATATGACAGTTGTTTTCCATTATTTTGATGTGTTTGAGCTTCTGTTTTGCCATTCTATAAAGGACTTTCCGTTTTGAATTCTCCTTGGCGTTTTGTAATTTTGCTATTTTGCTCTCTTTTTTTTATACACAGACATGGTGAAGTATTACATTTTGATTGTAATTGTTAGTTTCGATGTTGACAAAGATTTTGTGTTTGACTTTATTATTTTTTCCCGGAAACGAGTGCTGTATGCAGAAGAAACGGTACAAAGAGACAATTACATGTACTTACTTTTTTAAACAGAAAAAAAACAGAGAAGTATGCGTGTCAACATTTTTTTCCATGACCGAACTGAAATCCAATAAAGTACCCGTGGGAATCTAATATCGAATAAGGGAAATGAGGAAATTTTCAGTTATTATTGAAAAGTCTTAATCAGAAACAGAAGATAAACCGATGTTAGACAAACAAAGCAGAGTAAAATCAAAATCTGTAAACTATATTATGAATCCTTCTGAATACGTCTCAGAATGATACATTTTTCCTCTCTTCTGTGACTTGTTTTACCTTGGGAGCAATGTAAAAAGTCCAATAATAAGTACACAAAATGTCCAATATCTTTTTATATTTTTCCACTGCCATAGTATATTTTACCTAACATCAAAATTACTGTTTTAGTCTCAAAGCTAGTAACAGTCAGATCATAATAGGAAAATTGGTATTGAAATGTAACAATGCTAACTGTTGCTTATTTTAGTTTTACAATGGCTGGAATTGAATATCAGTGTTTATTTCCCATGTTGAATCGTATTCATTGTATGCATATAGAAAAGAATATTGATAACGTATGTACTAAATGAAATATACTATTGCCTCATACATTTGCACTCGGTAGTTGAACATTGCGTTTTCCTTTAGTAGACATTGATTAAAAAATCCTGTAGCGCTACAAAACTTGAAATTTCTCATAAAATGTCATCCATGATGGTCTATTTCAAAATGAAATAAATAAAACTGTATTATAATCTAGACGCTTAAATGGTGCATGAGTTATTTATGGATTTATAAACCCCCTTTCAACCTCGACAGCTTCTAAATGACATTTGTGGAACTACGCTTGACGTTAACTATTAATGTGACTACGACAATGACAAATAAAGAGCTTCCCAATTCATCACGCAACGCTTGTTCATCTAGATTTTTGATGATGGAATTATGCTTCTTAATTAAAGGGTATTTATCTTTAAAAATAAGATTTGTTATGGTCATATATCTTGGAAGAACACGGAAATGTATAGTGGAAAGGTGATTTATCAGATTACACGGATAAATGTTACCAGAATGTATACACTGCAGAATTTCTACAAAATAACATAATTCTCAGAACTTTAAAATAGAGTGTATATGTTTATATAAACTTTTATATATATGTGTTATAGTCAGTCTCTTTTTTTAGAGTGGCTTATGTATACGCTGTTGTTTATATATTTATATGTTTTAGATGTATGTACATAAGGTGAGACTTTAATAAAGTATTTGTCTTGTCTTGTCTTATGATTGCAAAGACAATCCCCTACAGGAGGTTTCTTGGAAATTAATCATAGTTCGTTGATAAACCTTCGTTGCATGTAGGCTTATATTCACCTCCTTAAATTACAGACACTGATTTGTAGTGATTTCAAAATTATTAAACAAAATTTCCTCGCTATAGTAACATTGCATTTCAATTCTTGACAAAAACTTTCATAAAGGTTATGTTACCAATGTCATAAAGTCTCCGCTATCCTTAGATTACGTCAGAAATTTGAAGGTGTAAAATGCAGTGCATATTATTTTGAAAATAGTAATATTCGAACAAACTGTATATTTTCATATATCAAACACTATTGATTTTATATTATATATCTATATTAATCGTGTTAACATTTTACAGGAGGATAAGTTGTTCCTAGATGATAAATTATTTCAGTGTGATACAAATGTCATCAAAATTAATGAATGCTAAATTAGGTCCAGATATTACATGGGTGATTACTTCTTATTTTCCAGACAAAACACAGAAGAAATCAGATCACTGTAAGTTTGTTTTATTGTCAAGTTTATTGTTATTAATATGTAGAATAATTGTGTTCGATAGCCATATCGATTAAATCATTATTAAATAATAAAAAAAAAAAGATATTTCTACAACACATGACGCAGTTTGAATACAAAACATGTAAAATTATCAGGATATTTGAAGTATTTCCTTAAACAGGAAACATCATCATGAAACATTGTTATTTTCGTATTAAAAAATGTTCTGAGATTCCAGTTTGATACAAATAGCTTTCTTTTAAAGACGACTTGTCATTTTGTATATTTTGAAGTGTCAAGAAATGGATTACGTTTGAACAGGACATAAATTGTTCATATATAAATGCAGTAGTCTGAACATTGTAATTATGATTTTTATGTACTAATAATATATTGTTTAGTGTCATATCAACATGATGAACATTTGAATAATTGTTTACATCATACGTTTCAATTATATTTTGAAGTTATACAAAATGTTTAATATAAGAAGCTTTGAGATAACCATAGCAGATGTAAATCCGCTCTAAAAAAAAAAGTAGTAACTTTTGGAGATACAGGCTCAACCTTGTTTTTTTCACCTACATGTATAAGATTCTGCCTTGAAAATAAACCAGAAAACAGTTGTTAAAAGTAGATTTTAAATTCGCTTAATAACAGCAATTTCAGTAAAACCAATCAATTAATTGGAGTCATCAAGTATGAATCAACTACAAATCTTTTCAACCGACGAGTTACACAGGAAACTTTTAATTCATTTTTTAACAGCAGTTAATCTATTTAAACTAATCGTTTTCCCGTTAGCAAATTCAACATATTCTTTTGTATTTTTAATATAAAAAAATTAAACATTACAGATCTGTCATTTTTATAAATAGATTGGAGAGTATAATGAACGTTGCATGTACTATTGCATAACACGACATAATGCAGTTAAAGATGAACATTTTATAGACATTTTTAATTCATCTGTTAATGATGTTAATCTATGTTGTACTTTTAACAACATATTTCATTTAGTTACAACTTCGTTCTTTATATGAACTTAAAAAGTTTTTTATTCGAACATCAATGATGAATCTTTTGAAAAGACGAAACGCATGTCTGTCCTGTACATTTTAATCCTAAAATCTATGATGAGTTTATTTAAAACAGATATGCAATATAAGCCATCGTGTTCGTTGAGTCAACAGCTGATAATACTAAAAGACACGTATAGTTGTATTGACTCAAATATCAGATAAACCAAACATTAACACTATTTTGACAAAACAGCCTTACAGACATGTTGTAATAAAAGCTAGAAGCATGGCAGCAGTCTTTTACAGTAATTACATTAAACCAAAACAAAATTACATGCAAACTGTTAATTGAATATGATCGAGATAATTCGAAGCCTTATTCTGAAAGTATTTATTTATAATTGGAAAGTATTGAAACTCAAGATTACGTTCATTGATTTTAGGAAATTGCAAATAAAATATCAATACGATTTTAAGAAATATCAACACTGCTAAAGTCGAAAGGAAATTAGAAGGCAAGTTTAGGGGATATAGTATGATTAACGTTGTGTTTTCCATTAAATAGTCTGTCTTCAAATGTAGAATGAAACACTTAGTGTATGTAATCGTAAATTAACCTTGTCGCCACGACTTGTATTATAACCTATATATAAAAGATGTGGAATAAGTGATAAAAGAATTCACTTTAGCACTATATGAACACAGACATCGTTTTGTAACTTCCATTTTTATCAAAAAACTTACAACTAATATGATCGTACGGATACATGTATGTGTTGTTTGGCATTGGTCCCTTATTACAGTCACTCTATTCTCTGACATTACACAATGTTTACTATTTTTTGAGAATTTATTTGAAGCTTCCGACTATACTTTGTTGATCATGCCGAGTACGAAAGGAAAATATATTTTAGTCGATGACAGGTTTTTTTTCATTATTAAGATCTATAAGCAATTTTCCATGAATACCACGTAAATTCTGAAATTCATGCCATTAATCACACGTGGTGAAAATCTAAATAAATCACTGTCCCAATTGGAGATAATGCATGTAATTTTTAGATGGTGTTTCTTTTTTACTTCTTCTATGAAATGATTTAATAACTGTTTTTTAACTGTCCACCTTTTCTTGAACTTGCCAACACTGAGCTTTTATATCACACTGTCGTCAGGTACATTTAAATTTTGGAAATCAGAGGAAGTTTGACGTCATTATATAACATATAAGCGAGTTGTTTGATTTTATTTCAAACATGACTTAATTTTTTTTTATAATTGTTAACATACTTTTTTTACAATATTTTCCACAGGAATACCTATAATTCTAGAAATTCCAAATTATGAAAGTTTATTGAAATAGTGCTCAATTATACCCTCATGGTGTGATGGCATACATGAACACAAAATAAATCATTACATAATAAAACATAATAAAAAGTACATGCAGTTGTTGAATTCACTCTTTGCAGTGATCAGCACTTTTTAATAAACCGAGTGCTGCATAACTGACATGAAAGAAATAAAATAAAAAAAATTAGATATATGTAGGACTCAAATCTATGGTGGGTTCCAAATCTATGGTAGATTCCTAATCTATGGTAAATGTGACGTCATGCCATCCCAAATCTATGGCAAGTTTTGTAATTTCCTAATCTATGGGGGATTTATGTTGTTTCCAAATTTATGGCAAGTTTTGTGCAAATGAAAAACAATGCAGTACATTGTTTACCAATGACTTGTCATAAGCAAGTGGAAAAAAAACGACAACGGCAGCATGTCTATAAATATTTGTGAAATAAACATTTCATAATGGTCAACCAAAAAAAATCATAAATGATAAAAGCATATGCCTTAATACAGACTTCAAGATTAAAATGATGTGCTCTGTAAAAAATAAACATTCTTTAATCTGTGCATGGTACCTGTTTAACGAATTCATTAAACAAACTAATAAAACAAAGTCGGAATAATAACAAACCAGGAGGCCGCTAATTATAAAAAAATAAATAAAAAAAGTAACGGCCAAGAAAAATAACCAGTTTGAATTTTTCAAATAATATTATTTCAGCGATATCTTTAATACATCTTTTTTTTTATTTGCTGACGATTTAAATCAAATTTGTATCCGGTAATTTTATATATCATAGAAACTTTGCCAGCCGTAGACAGTAAACTACTACAAACTAAATATAGGAAGATGTGGTATGAGTGCCAATGAGACAACTGTCTATGCAAGTTACAATTTATAAGTAAACCATTATAGGTCAAGGTACGGCCTTCAACACGCAGCCTTTGCTCACACTGAACAGCAAACTATAAAGGGATCTAAAAATCCTTTTTCTAAAATATGCGTTACTCAAAATAGCGGCGCCATAATTCATCGCGGGACTCGGCCAGTACAGCGCATTTGGTCCATCTTCGGGATAATATGTCACATCTTCCTTTAAACCACCCGCAAATTGTTGCCAGGATAATATCTTTATCTTGAAAGGTGTTCAAATCTATGGGTTCCGCCATCGTTATCTGCGGCGAAGATGTAATATGGCGGTATATTCAATTGTGACGTTATACGGTACCCTTTGGGTGCAATCAACAGTTTTTGCTATGACGTCACATTTTTAGGGACCATGCATAAGTGACCCTTAGTGGTGGACTGATTAATAAAGATACTTGTATAAAACTTGATATCACTGGAATCAGAATGTTCTCTAGTTTATAATGAAATAAAAATAATGCGTACTTTTAATATATTAAAAACATTCCATCCAATGAACATGGGGGAAAAAAGCTCTAATTTTGACAGAAAAAAATTGAAACCAGGTCATGTGCACAGACATGAAGACATGGTCCATGCACATTTTTCATAATCAAAACTGTATGAAATTTGTAGGTTTTTACCTGGCCTTTCAAAAAAATCTTGTTTCAGGGTACGGTTTCCTGCTCCGAAAAGAGCTACAGTGGCTGCAAATAAGTTTTCAATTTTCACTGCCAAAAAAACAGGATGTTTACAAAGTTGTCTCCCCTCAAAACATGTAAAGTTAATTTAATTTTTAAAAATATTTCAATCATTCAACCTGTTTTAATTGAAAGCTAATTAACTATTTTTTACAATCAAACACAAAAAACATGATACTTTTGCACCAATTGAGTTAATAAACAGGGGTTTCCCTCCATGGTTATTTTTAGTCAGGGAATAACCCCTAGTTTTTTATACGAAACTGTTTATAGCACCCTTTCCACAAGATCTGCCATAGATTTGGAGTAAACAAAAATCTGCCATAGATTTGAGTTGTTTGGCGTTTGTAACGTCACATTTGCCATAGATTAGGAATCTGCCACAGATTTGGAACCCGCCATAGATTTGAGTCCTACATATATATGTTTACTATTACTTAATAATTCAAGTCTTAAGTAAACGTATGTGCAATTATAGTTCAATTTTATAAATTGGCTGTTTGATAATGTTAATGTTGGCCATTTGTAGAATGATTTTTGCGAAACAATAGGTAATACTTGTAGTTTTTTCACCTTTGAATTATTAAAACAACATCTTATTTTTAAACATTAAAGTAAAACTTTTGTGCAGGTCGTTCGTCTTTTGTTGTTATAAAAAATAAGCAAAATAATCTCGCTATTGTATTTTAAAAATCCTGTAATACTTACATCTTTTTTCTATAAGTTTAAATCAGAAGAACATTGCATGGCAAGACAACACAGGAGCGAAGCAATTGATAATTGAGATTTACTGAAACTAATTTAGTTTTGAAACGTTAGATTTCAAGTGCATTATCTGTCACTGACATAAAACACTTAATACTTGAAGCGAAATTTACTTAATCAAAATGAACATTGTTTCTATCTACAAATAGAAAAAATGATAAAAGAACAAATTGAGGTTGCTATTTTTACATTCAAGACTTTTTTGTCCTTGTTTTAAAATCAAATTTGTGTTTTAGTAATCACAGGGTCGAGGCTAATATAATAAACTTTGATACAGTTAGACTTTCAGTAGAAAAGATTGAAGTAATATATCTTAACATTCCGAGTTAAAATGGGTAGACAGAATTTTAATGATATTTTACAAATTGAAACTACAGAACAATGAAGCGTTAGTAATACGAGTAACTTCAATGTGATAAACATCCACAAAGCAGCCAGACAGAACAACTAAACGACAAGCTTATCATACTGACATACATATAGGCGAAGATCAGCAAGATGTCACTCAACCTTATGATTTGAACATTGCAAATTGTGTTAAACTCTTTCAATTCATATATTTGGTTTTGATGTTATATTTGTTATTCTCGTGGTATGTTGTCTGATGCTTGGTCCGTTTCTCTGTGTGTTGCGTTTCGGTGTTGTGTCGTTCTTCTCTTCTTATATTTAATGCGTTTCCCTCGGTTTTAGTTTGTTACCCCGATTTTGTTTTTGTCCATGGATTTATGAGTTTTGAACAGCGGTATACTACTGTTGCCTTTATTTTCTACACTGAATTTTATGTAGGTCTTCTGTTACATTTGTGATATACAACGGATAGAACGTTAAACAGAGATAACGGTTACCTAAGATTTTTTTTTAGATTTACTTCATGTATATTTTTTTGCTCTCCCAAGACAGGAATATCTTTTCATTTGAAAGTCCGTTCAATATTTGACTCCGAACGATTTTGTCTTATAGTGGTATGATTTCTGTCTAAAGAAGTTTACTCTCATTCCTTGTATTGATATTTTCTTAATATATTTATTCATGCGTTAGTTATGAATGTTGCAAATAATTATGGTTCAATGCAATTTTGTATTCTTTTCCTTGAAATGACTTAATATGTTCTAAGAGTTTCCTAAGCTTTTGGATTTGTTCGATGCTTATAGTTGCCTGTGATCCCAAGTTTTGGTCGTTTTGACTGAGCATAAAGTATTTGCCACTTAATATAAAGCAAACGACAATGAGCAATGTAATCAAGCATAAGAGCCATCGAATGATTTAGGTATTACGATCTTTTTAATTTCAGTCAAATATCCAATTACATGCGACTACAAAACCGGAGAATTCTCAAATGACTGTGTTTCAAAAATCTGATTGTTTGAGCTATTTGATTAGTAAGATCTTGAGTTGCGGAATTCAGTAACTTTGATTAGTTTCACGAAATAAGGTCAGAGCTAGCATAAAGATGACCTCATATAAAGGCTCTTTTAAAAGTAGGAATATTGTCGACGTCTTTTATGCTCATAATTATTTTTTAAATCAAGACTTATAATACCTATGTAATTTATAAATACCTCGTCCTTTGTTTTCTAATGTAAAGTTGTCTCTTTGGTAATCATAACACTTTTCCTTATTTTATTATGTATTTTGAAGAAATATCAGCAAAATTAAATATGGGTTGATTTGCGATTTTTTAAATTATGTCATAGTTAAATGAACGATCGAAGTCAAGCTTCAGTCTTTTGTGTGGTACAAATGATCATTTTATTTACAACCACTCGGTCGATGCCACTGATGATGGAGTTGATATGTTCATAATTATACATTAATTGTAACAAAACTTTGATTTTTTAAATACCAAGGCTTTCTACCTAAGAAATAGATTACCTTAGCTGTATTCGGCAAAACTTTTATGAATTTTTGGTCCTCAATGCTCTTCAACTTAATATTTAATTTGGCCTGTTTAACATTTTTTTATCCGAGCGTCACTGATGAATCTTTTGTAGACGAAACGTGCGTCTGGCGTAAATATAAAATCTCAATCCTAGTATCTATTATGAGTTTATTGATGATGAATGATCAGCGAAAAAAGCTTTTTACACCAAAATATTTATATGAGCTAAAAATCAAATATCTCTCTATATATATGAGCATATAAAGAACAGTTGAAACTAATATGTCAAAATTGTATCAAAGTCATTCAGAAACAATAATGATAGACATATGGATCATCAAAAACTAGATAAAATCATGGTTAAAATAAGTGAAGTATATTGAAAAATCAGACTTAGTTATTACATTTTGTAAAACAGAAAGATTCATAGCCCCGCAAAAAGGTGTCTGTAGAGTCTGCAAAGTTGTACCATTATTATGTTTCTGTTGATATACTTTTGGCAGATTTCGAAACCCTGAACGGATAAACATGAATATAAGAATGATCATATTTGGCCTATACTCTATGATCTTTATTTTTGAGCAAACGATAGCCAACAAGATAGTATCATGTATATCTGAGAACATTGAGGTTAAAAAGAAAATTTAAAAAATGTTAAAAACCTCTGATAGGTAATCAAGTAACACTTACCTCATATTATAATTATGATTTAATGAATATCACACATTTCGAACTTTACATCATTGAACGGATTTTTCTGTTTAAAGTTTCATATAAGTTGCATATTGAGGGATCACTTTCTTATTTCTTGTGGTGTATGTACAGGTTTTCTGTACGGAACACGATTCACAGTTTTTCTTTAATCGGCTTATTTTTTTACTTAAGAATTGGGTTTCTGACACGACAATTGTTTTAATTACAACTCGTCTAGTATTTAATAAGTAATTTCTTTACGTTTTTTGTGCTGTAAGCAGATATTATATTAGTTGAAGCAATCGTCTTTTAACAATAACTGTCTGTTTAATAGTGACATGAATTTGCTTATTTAATACTTCTTTCTAAAAGTATGCAAATAAAGTATCATTGTATTCTTCCTCTATGAGTGGAGCGTAAGATAATGTTAAAATTACTGTTTACGTTACAAAAAGTTTATTGGTTCCTTTCTGTTATCTAACTATGCATGTTTCTAATACACTTTGTAATTTTATCAAAAGTCGAGTACCATCTGTTATTTTTGTGTTATAATGCAAGTATTTTCATGCCAATCGATGAATATGTGTGCTAAACAGTATTGTTCATTGTTTCCATAATGTAAAATAACGACGTAGTAGCGTTCTTGTTTATCGTAAATTTTCACTTTACAAGTTTTTTCAATACAGTAGAGAGAGATGAAATATTGTACGACGTACATTCAATATGTATTAGTTAATCATTTTTTTTGTTGTTAAAAAGCAGAAATCCTATCTCTGAAGAGTTACATTTTCTCCTTTTCATTATTAAAACTATAAAACAGATATACACGTAACATTCAGTGAGAAGTAATAACCACTGATTAAGGTTTTGTTTGGTGTGTAAAGGTTACATGAATTAATCAATAAAGTTAAAGCTGTTTAAAAAAATACAGTTCAACAACATACATCGACTTTGTCAAAATAAATGAAACAGTTGTTTCCCGATGTTTAAAAATCGGTTAAGAAAAAAACAAATCTGGGTTATAAACTAAAACCGAAGTAAACACATCAACTATGAGAGAAAAACAAATGAACAACAGAACAAAAAAGTTAAAAACAAAAATCAAACACCAACAAACAGAGAAACGAACCTTTTGATAACAACCGCCTTATTCCTGACTTGCTTCAGGACATTTTAAGAAAATAAAAGTTGGTTCAACCTGGTTTTATTGCTAGCCAAACCTACCTTTTAAAATGAATTTGTTTAAAAAATATAGTTTAAATGAGAACTCTTCCCGATAGAAGCACGAATACAAGATTGTTTATATATTTAGATACCAATTTAAGAATTAAAAACTTTATTATCAGAGAAAGCTGTATTGTGTAGTTCCGACCGTTGAAATATAGGCATTCATTGGCAAACGTTTCATGAAGGTAGCCATATGAGTATAAAGTCATTGGCAAAGTTTGTCAACAAATTTTTTTGACAAATTTTGCAAGGAAGTTAGACTGTATTAAAATTTGTGAAATAGAATACCTACTTTCAAAAACTTTATCAATGACTATATATATTTAATAGTTTGTCAATGAATTATATGGCTATCTTTCTCATTGATTATCTATAAATACATATAAGAATATAGTTATGGAAAAAAAAAGAATATACACCACCGGTTTCACTGTTCATTTCGTATATACCGTCATGTTAGATATAAAAAAAAAAATACAATTAAACCTTAAACATATGTTGCATTATCTATTTTCTTTAATCAAACAAGACGTCATTATTGTATTAACAATTTATAAACGGTGAATTTTCAGTGATTGTCTTTGATTCTGTACTTTGATGACATGAATCGTATAACATCTCGTAAGTTGACCTTTTTAAAGCCTTTTTAGTTTTATTATGTTTTAACATTTTCTTTTGAACAGGTAAATTTAGCGCAGAAATATTTTAAGTGTATCGCGCAAACAAATCCGCCATTTGTGTATGTATTATAAATAAGAAATTCAAACCTCAAACTATATGTTTGAGCATGGATTCAAAATCACAACCATTTTTGACCCAATATTTGCAGACATACCATAATTGTTTAAATACATTGGAAACAACATATACGTTAAATAAAGGCAAAAGTAGCATACTGCTGTTCAATAGCCATAATCGATTAGGCTAAAAACAAATCCGGGTCACAAAACAAAACGAAGGGAAACACAACAACTCTAAGAGGAAAACAACGGAACAACATAATTAAAACAAAACATAATAGACTTAAAAACGAACAACTATTTCATTATAACTACCATATTACTGACTTGATACATTAAAAACCCTTGGTTATCCGATGGATAAAGCCAGTTTAAAGAGCGGTCACATATTAAGACTTAGTAGATAAAATACGTTGATGTGGTCGCATGGTTAGATGTATCATCCTTCACGACTGACAAACAAAGATGATATGTAAGGTATTCCGGGCCCATGTTTCCTACATTATAAACTGTGTAACAGACTTACAAAATGTAGATTAAGCCGAAGAGTTAAGGAATCACTAGACAAACGGAAGTTGTTTGTTTGAAAACCCGAGTGGTCTATGCTGCTTGACACAATGTATGTAGAGTTGCCACGATGTCACAGGATTGTATGTTCAAAGTTCAGATGAAAGGACATAAGTTTTCTACCGCAAATTGCAGTTCTTACATTGTTTGACGATATATGAGACGAAGAATATTCATACATATAAAGAAATAGAAACCACTGCAACACGTGTTAAAGAAAACGTGTTTAAGATTTATTCTTTTTTATGTCCTGTTTTGTATATTCATATATCTTTTTATAAGTAATGACTGATAGTGTTATACATATTGATCAATTTTTTTATCGTAATTTTTTTATCGTTTATTTAACTGCAATTACATTATAATGGTTAATTTGATTTTAACATTTTTACTGCCTTTTGTCGATTAACGTTGTGTTTAAAAAATAGTTATGGCTTATATTATATTTGACCAAATTTTGCTACCAAACGATGTGAAACAAAGATTTCACGACTTCATCGTCGATCAACTTCCTTAATTATCAATAGGTGAATTGTCCGTACATACAAATATAAGATAAAAATAGATTGGAACATTTTGCTGTATTGAGTTTGTTAAAGTCAATAGCACAGAAGAGAGTGATAGAATTATTTTCCTATGAAATATGCGATGTCATTGCCTTATTTACAACAATCTGGATTTATAATTTTGATTAAGACATTTTGTGCAAGTGTAGTGATCTTATGTCTACCTGAAAGTATTTGGTACAAAAGTTGTATGGCCCTGTGTGATTTTTGCCTTTTATATATGATATACGGCTCATAGACTTAGATTTCATAATGATATTTCTTACCTTTCCATATTATTGTCCGACTGCTAGCTCATTAGTGATATTTTATAATATAATAATGATTTTTGAACAAGTGTCCCTTTTTTTACTAGAGGGAAACATGTCCCCTATCGTACCTTATTTGCTCTGTTGTGGGGGAGGCAGTCATTCTAAAACGGATCGACTTCGGGTATACGTCAACAAGGCAATTTCCGAACAATTCAGAAGATTTTGGAGGGTATTAATTAAGGGTCTTAAACAATACACCCACACGTAGACTCTGGCGGTTGGCAATCATATTCAATAAATACGAAATAAATTAAACAATAGACAAGTGTCTTCGCCATAACTCGAAATCTCGTTCCCCGAATTTAAAACTCTCTTTATTAGAAAATAAATCAATTTTTACTTATTGACAAAATAATGTATCTTATTAGATAACACTTCAATATTATGTCATCATTTCATTCAATTCACATGCAATAACACATTCAACCTAATGAATTTTTAAGACGTGTACTGATAATGTTTCTTTTCAATTTTTATACATCAGATCGTCAGTTTTTAAATTAAACTTCCTATGAATTCAAAGCAGTTAATTGTTTTTCATATCAACTGTAATACACCGCTTCATTATTTCAATATTATAGATGTAATATTTTCACATTACATGTTAATAGCTGTTTCAGATAAGTTTTGTAATTGTCTTTAAATGAGACCTAGTTCCAGGTAATTGCATTATGTAATCGGAAACCGAAAAATAATAACTGTGCAGGAATGGAAACAAACACGGTTCTATGCACTTTTGCAAATCATTTTTATATCAAATCAATAAACAAAAAAACTCTTCAATAATGATCAATATGCAGACAACTATCAAGTGTACATTTTACCAGTTATACATGTAAAAAATAAGAAATATACAGACATTGATTTGTAATACATGCTTTTACAACAAATATTAACGAATTTTATGTGATCTGTCAAGGTGTCTTCCGTTGTTGGCTTTGCCGAGGAAAAATAAAGCTTTTAAAATCCACCATTTTCTACATTTGAAAATGCCTGTACCAAGTCAGGAATATGACAGTTCTTGTCTATTTGTTTTTTATGCGTTTTGTTATTTGATTTTGCCATGTGATTTTGGACTTTCCGTATTGATTTTCCTCTGAGTTCAGTATTATTGTGATTTTACTTTTTAAAATACTTACATCGCTTAATATAATCCTCTTATTGGTAAAATTAAAAAAAATGAACACAATTGAAAATCGTGTTACTCGTATTCGTTTTGTATGTATATTGTTGTTGACATACCAGGCAATTCATTGAATAATTGACTCATATACTTGCTTATGCACCTCTTTAAGTAATGGATGTACATTATTCGTTAGTTGTGGTCGCGTCTTTTTATATCCCACATACCATTTTAACCTTGTTTGACTGCCCTAACACAAAATGTGAACTATTTCAAACCGTGATGTAGAAAATAAATATGTGTTCAAATTATTTTCTAAAGGAATTAATGGCTTAAACTCACAATCAGGAAGAAAACAACTTAAAAAATCATAGGGATAGTAATCGAAAATGTAAATTAATTAAAACTAGAAATCAGCATGAATCAAGGCTTCTTGAATAATAAACATTAGACACAGATAAATGATTCATTTTCTGGTGCTGCTTTCTTTTCACCCAATATAATTACTTACTGTGTTATTGTTCTAATCGAATTTTACATTTAATTGCTTGTGCTGGAGGGCGA
Organism: Mytilus trossulus; assembly: GCF_036588685.1. Taxonomy (NCBI): domain Eukaryota; kingdom Metazoa; phylum Mollusca; class Bivalvia; order Mytilida; family Mytilidae; genus Mytilus; species Mytilus trossulus. The sequence goes on along the minus strand of NC_086379.1, from coordinate 53,579,424 downwards.
AGTTAAACAGAAACTTTTTAAGTGCATCTTCTCGTTTTAGTAAGGCATTTTCTATCAATATAAAATTTAGATTGTTGGTTGTACGACTAGCTTGGTATTGATTTTTCTACAGAATTATTTTATAAGATTGCTTCAAGCTCTTTGCTTTTGTAGTTAATTTTTAAACATATGTTCACCAAAGTACACCTGTAGCAATCCGAATAACATATTCATTAGAGCGCAATGAAATCATATTGTTTATATTTTTTTCAAAGCCATACGTCTACAATTATGTTTTTTTATTGTACTTGAGAAATAAAACGTTTTATTCGTTCTGTTTTGAATAAAAATCTTTTTAAAAATAAAACCAAATTTCTGAGGAAATTTCTAACCTGAAAGTCCTTAAGCAATTGGCAAAACAAAAAGCTCAAACACGAATGGATATATATCAACTGTCAAAATAGAAAGCTGTTCTTTTAGAAAAAAAAATGTAAGATTTCAAATACATTTACTGCTGCAAAAGGAAAAAATTGTTTGAAATTAAAGATCAGAAGCAATCAAAGATTCATTGACTGAACTTCGGATTGCTTTAACTTAAAGTGCATCTTTGCAATAAGTTTATACCCTTTTTTTTAACAGTATTTCATGTGTTTGGATTTGAATCAACATTTACCAAAATATTTCTACGTCTTATTTAATTACAAGTATGTGCTGCTTTTGTATACCCGTCCATGAAAAATAAACAATGTGTTGAATTCAAGTTTCTAAATCTAACTCTAAAATATAGGGCCCCTACTTATTCTTCACCTATAAGATATTTTTCTGATGGTCGTTGTAGCGGATCACATCATTCAGGCATCAAATTATAAATAAGGCGATAACTCGAGTATGCGGTACTAGTATATATATATGTATCTGTTATTCCTCAAAATTACATTTAATTTGGCTTCTTATACTCATATATCATATCAACCGATTCTCTACAATAGAATACAAATACACATAAACATGCATCGTAAGAAAAAATATAACTTAAAACACTAAAATCCAAATACTAAACAAACAATAGGAAACACTTTCTTTCACGCTTCATGAATAACTTGTTAAATTAAAAGTTAATTGAATAAATATTACTTTATAAATACTTTTACAATTTTTAATATTTCTACTTTAAATAAATATGGTTCTTCAAAATGTACATAAATTATCTCTTACCGATTATGATCTCTCTATAAAAATAACGATGTGTCTCCGAATTTCAAATAATTTTAATGAATAAAAACTAGACAACGTAACGTACGTAAAAGCTAAACGTCATAAACTTTAAAAACGGGAAATATAACAATTCATAAGAGCGCAACGTTACATGTATGCGCAAATAACCAAAATCGTATCTACAAGTATTACAAATAAAATAAATAACTTCAGTAATAATTAATGAAGTAAACCAACAATTTGGAATTACATTTCAAATCTAACAGTCGTCACACCAATAAGATATTTTTCTGACGGTCGTCTTCATTTGAAATTCCGTTCACCTCCAAATTAAACGTTATATTTGTGATACGTTTATCATGTCAAAACTTTAAACAGTCAATTATTGTTTGTTTAAATTTAATATATATTAGAGAAAAAATATATATGGGGTTCCCCTCCATTACACATAATCAACATAGCACATCAACTCTCAAAAAGTATGGTCACTCAAACATCCTTACTTGTCAGTCGTAAGAGGGAGAGAGAAATACAAAAGAGTAAAAAAATTAAAAGCGAACGAAGTAATGCATGCACCCCAACAGACTATAATTTAAATAAATGTATATTTTTGTTATTCCCCCTTACCATACAAGACTTAAGTCTTCTCTACAGTTTCTTCACATTCTGAAAAGTCATTAAAGCTACAGTTATATTGATTAATTGTCTTAATTATGTGAACTTCAACAACCCGTCTGTTATGAAAAATCGTTTTTACGTCATTTTGCTCACTTATAGATGAATGGAATTTGGATTTGTAGTCAAAATAAATGACAAAATGATTGCTCTTTTACCGAAATAACTGAACGTCCGTACAGTTTCACAAAACATTTAGTTCCTTACAATATTTGCACATATGTGATGGATATGCGTCTGCCCTTTTAGCCTGGACTCGTTTTATTCAATAGAATTATCTTCGTCCGTTGACTACGGAAGGCTGCGTTCATTTACATCCCATTACAGACGTCTTTTCTTGTTTATATTAGATTTTCAGCCATTCTTCACTCTATAGATTTTTCTTTTGTAGATTCTAGATCAAACTGACCCAGGTTATATATGTTCAGTTCAAAGTCCTAGCTTTATAGTTTGCACTCACGTCTAAATGTTACAGTACGCGTTGGTCAGTTAATTTTGGTGAAAGGCACATAAAAGTATTTAGGTTTTAAGTTTTTCGTATATTTTTCATTTTGTCATATAGTTTATTGTTTTAAAGAAAAAAAAATCGACTCATTACCAAAACTCATTAACTAACTTATAAAATAAATGGAAAACGTAAATTATGCGGATTGTTTAGACGTCAAAACAACCACAATATTGTTGCGGGCTATCAAAGAATGCGTTTTTTTAATTATTTTTGCTCCTTGACATTTGTGTTGATCAATACTGTCCTACTTGACGAGTCGTCTGATGTCAAGACATTTGATAAAAAATGCCACCTCTGGTTAGGTTGACTTTTTTAAACAAAAATTGTTGCTTGAAAGAGTAGTATCATCATACACAATTATCCTCCAACGATTCACCTTCACATAGGCAGATATTTCTAGTAAATATATACGATTAGTATTATCTTTAGACAGATTTTTAGCTGCAAGCGACTTCTAGTCTTCTTATGATATTTTTTTGACGTGTGACTGTCTCATTGGCCTTATCCCTATATCTCTTTTTATTCATATCGGATATATGGTATATCATTGTCGATTCTTTGTTTAAAAATCAAAAAACAAATTGATCGCATAATAGTGGTCCGAATATATCCGTCTTACGAATGGCTGTCCCTATTCCATTTTTAATAGTGCCAAGTATGTTAGAACTCGTTTTGTTTCTGTTGTGAACATTAATGAATCAAAGTATTAATTGATATGTTTGCAACCATATCAAGTGCTTATCTTGGGGTTATTTGTGAAAGATTGGTACTTCCCACACAAAATCCGCCAGCATTTTACTCAAATGATGAAACAGGGGAGAATTATCGAAGTTTCACATCTGTATTAAAGTTCATAAAATATGGACGGATGCAAATTGGATATAGATTCAACTTAGTTTAGGGTACACATTCATCACCAGATAATATGGTGAATATTGAGTAAAGGTTAAAAATGTTTTCCTCCCCTTTCAATCACCTTGAAATGCTTTTAAGTTCAGGTTATGTTACAGATTGAAGTGAAATATGCATACAGTGTTTTGAAATTCAAATTACAAATTGATTTAGACATATGAAAAGGAAACAAACATAAAATCTTCATTTATTCGTTGACAATACTGATTTTTGAAAGGCAGAAACACGTCTCTGGATACTCACAACGTCAAAGAAGCTTGTACAAGTTCCCATATTATGTGTAATATCACCATTGATATCCCAAAAGTGTCATCAGCTCGGTATATTCTCGATAAAAGGAAGACAGCTTTAGGTATTTTATTTTTTCCTTTCAATCTTTTTCGACCGGAATTATTAGGATATATATGTAACAAGGTAGTCTTGAGTTTGTTTATCAAGTAAACTTACAATGTATATCGTGTATACATTAACCCTCAAATATATAGTGTATTTTCTATATAAAACATTTAACTGTTTGATGTCAGATTCTGATATGTTAAAAAACGTCTAATTTGTATTATTATTGGCAATAAACATTAAATGCTGTACTAATGGTCCTTGTTTTAATTCATAAAACACGTTGCATTTCCCAAGGTTCTATGGTGTTGATTATGAAAATAGTAATTAATAATATTAATGACCAATGTCTTAGTAGAATTGTAATTCAGTGCATTGGCACTTAAGCAACTAATATATTTAAAATGCACATATTGTGCAACTAAACATCCATATTTTGTAAAAAAAAAAAAAAAAAAAAAAAAACTCCATATGCACACTACTTACGGAGTAGTTGTCCCTAGATTTAGCATGTAATATTTTTTTATTGACAAACATCGATATTAAAATTTTAGGATTGATTGATTTTATTGATTGTTGTTAACCGACACTTTCAACATCATTGGTTATATAGTGGTGGTCAGTTTAAAGCAGGAGTGTCCGGAGAGAATCAGGTACCTTTCACAGAAAAACTAATTAAAAGTCGCACTTACTTAACACATACGGGGTTCAAACTAAACACCTCTGTGTTGACAGGCTAGTATCACAATAAATGAATTACTTCGGCATTTCATCCACCGATACCCCTCAAAATTTAAGAATTGATGCTTTAGACGCATTGATGTTATCGGACAGGTATTTGCAATGTTCTTGGTGTAATTTTGTTTTTCTCTATAAGCTATTATACTGTTTTATTTCAACTATAAGGTTCCAATCATTAATTAAATGTATAATGTACTAAACAAATTACATTTTCAATTTCTATATTGTGAATAAAAATAAAACATTGGTATCTAGTTAATTTAATAGTGACAAAGAGCATTTAGGATTACCAATAAGCATATAATGATCTCATTTTATAGCAATGCATTCTATCTTTCTTTTAATAACGTCGATAATCAAATGATATAAAAGCATTGAAAAGAAGTAGATGTAAACGAACGATGAAGTAAACCTTTGCATACAACTGTATAAATTGTGGAAAAAGCAAAATTTAATCTAATTTCCATATGTCACTTTTGTTCAGACCTGCTGAAAACGTATGCCTAAAAATGTAATAGATAATCTTTTGTTTGAAACATACGTTGCATGAAAGTGATGTTTAATGCAAATAACATCAGATTTTCTTTGCACTATATAAAAAAAACTCACTTCTGTAGTCGTTTGTGATAGTTAATTAATCTTCTCTCCTTGGCTTAATTGTTAATTATAACGCTAAGTGGCAGAGCAAATAATCTGTTGTAATTTCTTTTCAATACGTGACAAACATTTTAGGATTTAGTTTATTTGTAGTTGTTTGACTGTCTGTGATGTTGCTTGATTACATCTGTTTTAACATTTTAAAACACTGACTGTAACAGAAATAAATAATAAATAGAAAGGCAGAAAAAAGAGAAATATTAGTATGTAAGAACTCTAACTTGGTACATGTGAGGAGTAAAGAATAGACAAGGCCAAAAAAAAAACCACGGATATATGAAACGTAAATATAATTTAGCAAGAAACAGTATAATGTTAAACTAGAACGTACTGTTGTCTCAACTAGATGGCTGTTGAATCGGAGTGATTTACAAATATAGAGAAGGACATATCTGTTGTTACCAAGCATAGGTTGACATTTTGATTGCATTAATGTAGTTTCAATATCACTTTCTATTTATGTAACAGACGTTTTGCTATTTTTATGTTACCAGTCACCCAAACTTCACATTAAATATATACTAGTAATCTTGAATAATTTTATTTCCGTCTGAAGCTTTACTTTTTAAGTAAATGCCTTCACATCGGATTTTATCAAGTTGAATGAATCCAGATTGAAACATTTTCTGGGGAATTGAATCATATTTTCTTATTTGAAAATAATCGCTCGCTTTTGCTATTTAAAAATTGATTATGTCAAATGTGTACAAACTGTGCAAGTAGTATTAATAATATGCTTCAGTAGCGATGAATTACTTTATAGGGGCAATTTCTTAACATTTCTATATGGTACATTTGTATGATGATTGTGATTCACATTATTGTGCAGAAACATAAAAGTACAAAACCATCGTGGTACAGTCTCTCAGCTGCCAATCGGAGTCATTAAATAGATGAAACATTAGAAATTTGTATAGTTCATGTCCATTAGTAGGAAGAAAACATGCCTTTTAGCAACTTTAAAACAGACAAATTTAAGATTTTGCAATTAAATAAAGATGCGTGCTTTAGTTGGTCGTATTAATGATTCTTAGGATATATGTTTTGGTATTGATATTTTCACCTTTTAAAGGATATGACATTTGAAAATAACTTTAGGTCCAATTGATGGACGCTTTTACTGAACTGAACGTTCAACAAGACGATATTTATTTCATTCCCGTAAGTTAGATTTAAGAATTAAACATGTTCGGTAAAGCTGTCATTTTTTAGAGAAATTCAAATCGGACCAAAGCATCATAAAATATTGTCTTTCCATATCAACTGAATTCAGCAAGATCATGGCTATTATATAATTATGTGTTGTTTATTGACAAGTAATGCTTGCTTTCTTACACTTTATTACAAAATAAAAAGTTAATAAGATCTGTAAATCATTTCTTTTTATAATATTTTACCATTATATTTTTTAAATGATGATTAACACTTCTGTAGTGATCCTTGAACGGTTTTTAAAATTGTTTATATATAAAAACTAACATTGAGGAATTACAAATATCACAAAGGTAATAATTTTTCCTCTTTCAGTATAAAGAATGTATGCAGCTCCACCGAAAAATGATAGGGTTCTTTGCAATTTTAGTATCTTGTGTTTATTTTATGTGCTTCACAGCTATTTTCTTTCAATAATTCATGAACCACTACAGAAGGGTGAATGTTGGTTTATGAGTGTACTTAAACATTATCAAGATATTGTGTCGCAATAAATGTTCAATACATCTACTTGATATTATTAGGTCGAGTTACCTACGTTATGTAATGCATTGCAATATCTCAAACGAAGGACGTTTTTATCATATTTCTTTTGAACTCCTTTTCAACGAAACGCGCGTATGGCGTATCACCTTTCAGCCTTTACAATATTTTTTAAAATTTAATCATAAATATCATATGGTTCAACGCTGGTACGATGGAAGGTTAAGTCATTAGCCTGAAAGTCAAACACCAAACAGTTTACGCTTTTTTCTAGAATTGTGTAAACATATTTGATCCTGTAAATGGTTGAACAGACATTTGTACTGTTCTATTGAAGCAATTCGAAGATTATCAGAATGTTTTCCATGGTAGATCGAGGTGACATGATTAGTTTGTTTAGTTTTTGTTGTATCCCGCTTGAGCGTTCACCAATGTGTCCAATCGTCTGGTGTTGTGAGCGCTCTAACATGTACAACTCTTGTCCGATTTTCATAAAACTTATATTAAATGTTTATATCAGCAATGTCTCGGACAATCTCGAAAGTTCAAGTTTAAAAACCTTTGCCGATCTATATTTTTGTCAAAAACTTGTCTCCGAATAACATTCAATATTACTAGAAATAATAAATGTCTGTTTTTGTTGTCAAATATTTCAACTTATAATAACTGAATAATTTAAAATGAGACATGACAAAGTTTCAACATTACTAAGACCTTTCCAGATTTGTCACTGTTCATTCAGGAGAAATACTTTATATTGTCTTCTGTTGTCAAGTGAACCTTAATCTAAATAGTTCACGAGACACTAAAATTTGTTATGCCTTTTTGGTCTGTGATAGCTAATGTTAGATACAAAGGACTGTAAATAAAATTACCATCACCTTCGTTTATATTCCCTACGCTTTTCTGGAAAATCAAACGGACAATACGAAAGCTGATTGAATTTATTTTACCTCAAGAGAACATTCTAAAACGTACAAATTCAGTAGTGAAAGATATTAATTGCGTTTACTCCATCAAATTTGTTTAAATCGGGGCAATACACTATAGTTTCTATTTGTACTTAATGCTTATTGTCTCTTGTATTTATAAATCTGCACTTTTAATAAATGAACATCTTCTTTGAAACTAATTTAAACAAAATATTGATTTCAGTTTGATTAAATACAAGAAGTTTCATTTTTCTTCTAGGCAAAGTCGGTATGATATCCATCATTATTTTACTCCTGATTGCTAAAATCAGAATTCCTCGTGAAAGTTTACAAAGTCATATTATTAGCAAATAGAAACATTCAATCCCTGCTCATTCCCTTGACTGTACTAATTAAATTTTATATTGCTATGATAACAATAAAATAAAAAGGTGACTTTGTGTTGATAGCACATTTCTCATGGTGAAACTCAAGATAACAATGCCAAGGATACTGGCTAGTAGTGTGCTTATTTCTAGTTCCAGCGATATTAAAGTATTGATAGAAAATATTTTAAAAATAAAGGAACTATAATCTGTTCTGTTTTTAATAGGATTTAAGACTATATTCTTTGTAGAAGGAGGTCGTATTTCTGTATACATTTTTGGAAGCTAGTTTTTCCTCTCTAAATCATGATGTGGTTTCATTCGCTTGTTAGTTTACGCTGATATCATTTTTTTTGTTACTATCAGTTTGGTATATTGATATACATTTTTTTTATTTATCTTTCAGCAAGAGAGTGCTAGCGCTGCGTCGTATACGATGGTAAAAGTGTTTTTGCTTTTTTGTGTAAAATGTTTAAGACACGAGATGCGTACTTCTTCCGGAGCACATGAGATCCCCCAAGCTTTTGGTGGGGTTCGTGTTGCTTAGTCTTTAGGTTTCTATGTTGCGTCTTCTGTACGATTGTTTGTCTGTTTGTCTTTTTATTTTTGACCATGGCGTTGTCAGTTTAGTTTTAATCTATGAGTTTGACTGTATCTCTTGTGTCTTTCGTCCCTCTTTTGTCAACTTTAGACGACAATGTTTCGAGGTAAAATGTCAAATTCAGACGTTAAGAAAAAAACACACGTTGAGCAGGATTTGCTCACCCACAGTTTTTGTTTAGGGTTCAAATCGCTCAGTTTTAAGTTCTCAATGTTGTGTTTTGTGTACTGTTGTTTGTGTTTTGGCTTTTTTTATGCCATGGCGTTGTCAGTTAATTATTTTGACTTATGAGTTTGAATGTCTCTGGCATTTTTCATCACTCTTTTAAAGAGCAATAAAGTCAACTCTTTAGAAAACTTGATAATACTTCCAAGATGAATACGGAAAGAGGGACGTCTGGAACTGATGTTGCAGATGACAGGAAGACAGCAGGAGCCACATTTTTCTGCAAGGCGAGCCTAAACGATTCCGCTTTTGTGAAAATCAAAATTAAAGTGCCGATTCGTTGGGGCTTGCCATGTAGAGAGGTGTCACTATTTATTTGAAACAGAAAGAAGCAGACAGAGCAGACAAAATTAAGATGAACTGGAAAAGAAGCAGACGTAGTATGCAATGATATGTTTAATCAAAGTATCAAAATAAGATGAGAAGGTTATTTCAGTTTGAAGATCACTATAGTGTATATTTGATATGAAATCATTAAACAGTATTCTTTGTCAATGCTTCTGAACGTTGTTAACGATATCCCAAGCAGTTATACATTATTGATGGAATTTGTTCACAATGCGTAAAAATGTTGGTAAGTAAGATTTAAACTTATCAATCCACTTATCAAAGGACATCTGTATGACTATTTCTTTTTCATTGCAATCATTATGATTGTTGTTCTATTTTACAAGAAGATTAAGCTGAGTTTACAATGACATAATACATTCTTAAATACTTTGAGGTTTTATGCTCAGGTGTCTTATCCTCATCGATCAGGCCTGTTGACGAAGGGTTTATATTTAGATATCTTATCACTGGACCTCTGGCAACAATTACTAAGTTTACAATTCTATATTGTGTGATGTTGGTTTAGTCTATGGGTTTGCTGTGTATTCGTTTGGTAAGCTTTTTCACATTCTGTTTAAGTTTAGTTTTCATATTATGTGAATCATATTAACATTTAACAAATCTTGCTCCCTTCGACATTGTCAAGGTAAGGTTGTTTTCCCTTGTTTTGAGATACCATTGTAATTGTACGACATTGATTGCATATTATGATTAACAACTCTTGTTTTAAATCAAAGTAACACATTTTGTTTATAGTTTTACATACATATATCATCATTGTTGCTGTGCGCTTCTGCGAACTAGTTTTTATAAAGTTTACTTCCCCGCAATTGAAGTAATTTTGTATTTCTATGGATTTTAAAATCATATTCGGGGTTTCGGAATGTCTTTTATCATATTACAAGAAAACTATGTATTTTCAATCAACGATAATCTTCTTATGTTATTAATATTTCCTGTATGTATATTGTCAGTCATCCTTAGCTGGTTAAATTTTTAACTGTGATATTTTAATGAACCTGGGTATATCCATAACGGAGAGATCGATTGTTTACGTCAAATTTTACGTTTTGATATGGAAATAACCTACTTTGAACAATATTTCTAATCTCATTTAAAAGAGGCACGAAAGATACCAGAGGGACAGTCAAACTCATAAATCGAAAATAAAATGACAACGCCATGGATAAAAACAAAAAGTACAAACGACAAACAATAGTACACATGACACAACATAATAAAAACTAGAGAATAAGCAACACGAACCCCAACAAAAACCAGGGATGACCTCGGGTGCTCCGGAAGGGTAAACAGATCCTGCTCCACATGTGGCACCCGTCATCTTGCTTATGTGATTACACATCCAGTAAGTAGTCTAATTCGGTAGGTCACATTCATGAAAGGGAAGGAGATCCTAGTTACGACGTAAGGAACATATCCGATATCATTTGTGAAACGGTTATTCAATAACGGTCAACCAACTCGTGATGGCGTCCATCAAATATACAAGTACAAGCTAGTTATAAGCCCGAATGAAAATTTGTAATCCATGTGTGTTATAAACGCGCGTATGGCGTACTACATTATAATTCTGGTACCTTTGATAATTATTGACCACTGGGTCGATGCCAATGCTGGTGGACGTTTCGTCCCCGAGGGTATCACCGGCCCAGAAGTCAACACTTCGGTGTTGACATGAATATCAATAATGTGGTCATTTTTATAAATTTCCTGTTTACAAAACTTTGAATTTTTGAAAAAAATAAGGATGTTCTTATCCCTGGCACATATTACCGTATTTGGCACAACGTTTTGGAATTTTTGATCCTCAATGCTCTTCAACTTTGTACTTGTTTGGATTTATAAATATTTGATATGAGCGTCCTTGAATAGTCTTATGTAGACTAAACGCGTGGTCATTGTTATATTAAAATTCGTTTTTGTGTGTGTTGCATTTTAGTGTTGTGTTTCTATTGTGTCGTTGTTCTCCTCTTATATTTGGTGAGTTTCCCTAAGTATTAGTTTGTAACCCTGATTTGTTTTTCCTTAATCAATTTATGAATTTCGAACAGCGGTATACTTCTGTTGCCTTTATGTATGACATATGGTTTAGATGGTTCCTTTGTTTCTGTTCTTCATCTTATAAAAAGACGTCAATGTTTTTTTCTTCAAAATATGCATGATCCGATAAGGTCGTTTGACATTTTTCTATACAAATTTAATAAAGACAACTATAAGTATATGGTTCTTCCAAATATATTACTGATACTAAAATATTTAAAAAAGGATTATTTCAAGGACTTTACACAATAGAAGTCATGCCATTCATAGAAAAGATATAAGTTATCACATTATACAACTCTCATTCCCCATTTTACTTTATAAAGAATCTATGCATGCTATACTGTTAAATATTAGTCTGTTTATAGAATAAACTATGTTTTGTTTATAGTTTACTTTTAACTTCAAAAACCAAACTATTTGAGCGTTGTCCATTCCAATGCTTTATTTTCCTAACGCCATCAATATAGCGTGACTGACATGCTGTTATTGACAAATAATAAGAGCATTATAAACATGTATATTGACTTTTGTTCCGCAGAACGACGCTTAATGCAACCCTGTCTATCTTCATTTTCTTTCCTTTCTGGTAAAATTATTGGATATTTTCATAAAATTTACCTCGATTACTTTAGTACCTCACGAATAAATATTTTATCTTGTTCTGCTTTTCTAATTGACGAAGTTATGTAAGAGTTAAATAAGACAAGTTGCTATTTGTATGACAAAGAATAATTGACTAGAATACAATATTGGTAAGCTTTCCTCATATCACGAAAACAGAGAGTAATAAAACATCACTTTATAACAACAAATGCCATGCTGGGAAATTCTCAAAATGAAGTCTATTTTTTTCTCAAAGAAAGTACATTTTCAGATATTTGACTAGCAAGTCCACGAACTATTGTTTCAAAGTAGACAATGTAATTACACTTTGTATCGAAAGAATGTAAACTACTGCTGACGAATGGGATAACAGAACATACAAATAGTAGGTTTACAAGAGACAGCAGAATAAATTTCCTTTCTGTGTGAGCCAATGTTCCGTGTTGTCTAATTGACACTCATATCATCTTCTTAAATCTATTTTGTGAAAAATAAAGTTTTATAGAAACACGGCGAGACGGAGAAAAAGTTTCATTTGACATAGTGAATGTATTCAAATTAAAAATTAATTAAGGGTGAATATCTCATATATCTCAAAGAATGTAATGATGTACTTATACGAAAAAAAGAAAAACAAAAATACTGAACTTAGAGGAAAATCATATCGGAAAGTCCATAATCGCATAGCAAAATCAAATAACAATACGAAGATACTTTTAGTCATAGTTTAAACGACTTCACAGACTTTAACATTTGCCAAAAAATAAATATACCAAAACACAACATCCATAAATGAAAAGACAGAACTAATTATCAGCTTTAAGTACTATTAGGTATAAAGAACTTCGAAGATTTGTGCTCTCTCATCTTTTCAGGGGATTTTTTATTTTCATTACAAAAATGATAAATTATGAGTTTCATAAAAAAAAAGGATCGAAGTGGCCTTTGGTGATCATTTTAAATTTGTTAACAATTAAGGGGTCTTTGCATAAATACGTCTCGTATAATATATTTTAAAGTTGAAGAGTTCAACCTTGAGTGAAGGTAAATTATTTGTAATTATCAGATGATTTGTAAAATAGATGGTATTATCATTTGAATATCGTTTGATACGGTAAAGACCACATGTGGACTAAACAACACTTAATTCACCATTAAGTTAAATGCAAACTAGACTTAATGCGCGTTCGTTAAGTACTTTATCTACATTTGTTTGATGGGACGCTTCATAACATATCAATGGTGAAGCACTTGGCAGATTTTTAATCACAAAGTTTAAATAAATGTTTCTTATTAGTCTTTCTTAATAACTTCTAATACAACATACCGGTTTCTTTATTTGAAAGTCAATATCTAATAACTGAACGATAATAATCGAATTATTATGACAGAAATTACTGTTAGCTGATGAAATAAAACGTTACCTTTAATTATGATATCCAAATTGAAATAGACATTACCGGGGATATATTCTACATCTTCTAATACAAGTGATTTATACTGATAAATAAGTTCGTTTCGTTAAATTACGTCTTGTCATATTTATGATGTATTAACCGTCAAAAGGTCATATTTCTGTTGACCCCAAAACAAATATGTCTGCCAAAATGTATAGATTCTGCTGACATTATAGATATATATGGCCTGGCGGTTTGATCAACCAACATGCATCACAAACTATCAACTCTCGTAACATTCACGTGTTCACAAATGGAACTAAGTGTCTGAAAGATTCTACATCGGTTTATGATTTTACAATTATAAAAGAAGTGACTATCGTCATGTTCAAGAGTAATTTAGTGATTATTTACGTTGTGAATAATCAGATTTACTTTAATAGGCGATAATTTTTTCTTTATCAGAATTGTTTTGACTAAGCTTTGCTTAACTAACTAAATGTTCTTACATTGTAATTTTCATGATAATACAGTTCACTGCGTAAGTTCTTATTTCCGACAGTACTATGGTTGAACAGCTTACCTACTGGAAGATTTATAGTCGTAACTAATGCAAAGATTACCTTATTAAGAGAACAACATTCAAGCCTTGCATGACAAAATTCATCAAGTCACACGCAGCTGGATTATGTACATTAACAAGCATAAAGAATTTATTACGCGTTTTAAAAGGCCACATCATTAACCAGATTATTCTTTAATGGAATGCCTTGTCTCACGAAAATCATTGTTTACCAGATACTCATTGGCTCGGAAAACATTTAAGTTCACATGTAGTATAAAATTAAAATGTCTAAGAAAATTATATAGAGTAAAACCAGTCTCAAGAGACCACAAAAGGGAGAGCAAAAAAGTGGTTTCATAAGATATGTTGTCTTTAAATACAGGTTCAATCTGTATGAAATGCACTACAAAGGGACACACTTAAATTAATGGTCTTGTAACACAGCTTTAAACGGGTGGTCTCTTAATCGGGTTTTACTGAACATTGTACCTTGAGAACAACTCCTAGTTCTAAACATGATTAAGGATATGTTTTCCTTTTTTGGGGGATTTTTTCAATTTTTTATCTATTTAAACCATTGAGACAATACAAATAAACGAAAAAAATGTTATAACTTAGGTTCCTCCAGATAAACAGCGACGAACGATACCATAGGCTCTTTAGAACTGATAAGTCGATCTGACAGAGATTACACAAACCAAAGGACAAAAAACAAATAACAGTATACAGTAAGGAAAACTAAGGACTGGGCAACACAAACCCAATTTACAGCCAGGTGTGATCTCAGGTACCCATGGATGGTTAAAGGCTCCATCGATAAAAAGCCCTCCATGATATGATAAAATGTTCTGAAAGTGGTGTTAAAAATGAATATTCAATTTATCATGTGGTACAAAATGAACGCATGTCTTCATCGTCAAATTTTAGTTTTTCTCTAACTTTCTAATCTTCGTTACAGGCAGTAACATGACTAATCAGTTGTTTTCGGTGTATATTGTTTTAGGTTATACATGCAAAACTTCCATAAAGCTAAGATAAAATGAAATTATTATATTATTAAAGAGTATATCCATTAAACTGAAATCTCTTATCCTTCAAGTTATTAATATCAAGTAATAAATGAATCCGTTTGACATTTAAGCTCTAATGTATATGAAGGTCAATAATTCAGGGAGGAGAGTGGTATCAGACAGACTTGCCAAAGGAAAACAGACATTACAAGTTATTCACCAGCAAGTTAGACTCGAAACACTATTGGTATATTGGGTGGGGTTGACTTACATGTTTAACAACAAAGGCTATTAAATAATATTGGATTTGTGGAAGTTTTAGTCTATCAGTGGAAGATTTGATACAGTGCTGCCATTCCTTAGTAGTAGGTCAAAGATAGAAAATTTCAGAAGAAAACAAACAATGTTTCGTATTTGAATTTTGTAAATAATGCATATTGAGTTCGATAAAAAGAATGGTTCATTTTGTTTTCAATGTGTTTTCATAAAAGTAATCAATAACAGAGAACATCGTTTTCTGCTTTTCTAGTAAGTTACTGCATTTTTTCTTGACTAGTGGATCTAGTTTGGTACAAAATTGTTGTATACTTATGTTAATTATTTACAAAAGACAATACAAAACAAACTATTCAAAATTCTATTGTTATCCCTTTTAACTGATATGGACTCGTAACAAAAAGAATAAACACTTTGAAGTCTGATTCACACGACATAGATACTATTTTGTGTTCGGTCTTTGATCGAGTTGCTGTCATTTTGACACATCCCTCTTTCAATGCACCATTCTAAGTTTATTCTAAAATACTTCTATGGATGAGTTTAATATTAAGGAAGGGTTTAACATTAGCCTCACATTTTATGTCTTGCTAACTGATGAAATTATGGAGTGGCAATCAGGAAGTAGAATTTGCATTTATTTTCGTTGAATGAACGTTGATTTTTGGTTTGAAATATCATTGTAGCGTCGTGTCCATCATTCACTCTTGAATTAGTAGTGATTAAAACAGTTTTTGTATACAAGTTAAACTGTGATTTAAAAGTTTTAAGTACTTTAAAACTTTTCTGTTTATTCTAATTAATCAACAATTATTTTTTAAAGCTTTTATTTACAGTTGATAAAATGCAGATTTTTACAGTAACATACGAATCTTGTTTATCTTAGTAAAGGTTAGATTTATAATTAATGCATGCTTAAGCCCATTTAGAACTCTTTCATATAAATAATTAATTGAGTCTGGGGTGAAGTTCAAGATTGAGTATCTCATATAATAAAATTGTCATCATTTGTTTTATTTTGGATGCATGTCAAATAGTTTTGTAATACGAAATTGTAAATAAATTTTAAGAATTGTAAGAAGTCTGTTACTTAAGGACTTCTTGTACTTGATTTACTTTTATCTTGTCAAGTTTAATCTAAAGTACGATAGTACTGCAAATATAATAAGAGGATGGTATATTCACTTTATATAAGAATAATAAATCAATAACCGAGATAGTCTATTTCGTTACCCTTTAATATTATACCTGTACATGCATTATCATTACTCGTTTCAAAACCCAATTAGTTCTAATTACTAACTACATGTATCTCCTATACTTGTACATTCATCTGAAAACATGTACTTTAAGATTTTATCTCATGTATTACGCCTTTAGATTATACATTTTGATGGTTACAAAACAATTTGTCTGGGGAAAAGATTAGTCTATTGTATAAACAATACTTCTTGTCGTCACTATTGCCTGAGTAGAACACTAAAATATGTTCTTAGCAGAATACATCATTGCAAGATCTTTTTATAAGCAACCTTATGTCATAATTACTTAACTGAACGAAGTTGATCTTATCACATGTATCAGAACGTGTACTCCCGAGTTATGAAAAGACTTAATTTATTCAATCATAGCAGAATATATGATATATTTTTTTAAATTGTTGAAAGTCGTATGCCGGCCTCTAATTGCTCACTAGGACTTCATTTGAACTTTAGTTTACGGTTGTCTTATTGACAACATATCGTATCTCCTCATGTATACCCCTAGAGTTATGAAAAGACAAATGTTATATTTGTTTTGCAAGAATTGTTTTGATATAATGCTGTGGTTTTGCATTTTCAACACATTTACTGTAATCATGTACGCATTTTGTTTCATTACTTGTGCAACGAAAATACAAAAGAGGTTAAACTACATTAATTAACCGTTAAAAGACTGACTGATTTAATTAAATTTAGAAGCCGCATTTCCTGTTATAAGCAGTGATGATTATGGCCGTATAGCTATCAATGTACTCATTTCCATTCTGATGACAGAAATCCAATGCCGTTTTTAGCTGACATTCCATCACCCTTAACTCCTGTTTACATAATAGCAGAGAGTTCATTGATTCAGAAAGTATTAAATAAGTGATAGAAGAGTGAACAGTCTAATATGGTGGTCGTATATAAATATTCACAGCCATGGTAATCATAACAGATTCTCAGATATAACCAATGAAGCGTTACGTCTGTAAGCCTTTGGAACGTCTTTTATTAATTTTTTGATTTAATTGTTGAATTTATTTTATCGATTATATAATTAGTTAAACTGATACCAGACAAATTATCACCTTAATAGATGAAAGTAAAAACTCGTTTAGCTACCATATGGCATATTTCATGGCTGTAAGTTTGTTAACCAGAGCTTTATTCCATATATATAACGTGTGAGATCAGGATGGATTTAGACTGTATGGACAACAGTTAAACATTCCACGAGCTGGAATCTGAAACTTAGATGTGTTAGAGGAGGGACCGGTTGTAGATTCAACAATCGGCATATTAAGAAAATTGAAACAGGGAATGTGCCAAAGAGACAACAAACCAATATGTATCAAACAAAGGAAGACAATCAAGCTCCCGGAATCGGGCTTCAGATGATACTGAAGCCAAAATGTGAACTAGATGTAGTTCAACGTAAATGGCCGTCACACTAAACTCCGAAACATAAATGAACCCAAATTTAAAATAAAAAAAATATACAAGACTTAAAAGACTAACAAGAGCCAAATGCTCCTAAATGAGGTGGAAAACGTGTGTTTTGCGATCTTATCCCTCCCCTTTACCTCTAATCAAAATAAAACAAATAAAAACAAAACAATATGCACAGTAACATTTTAATTCAAAATTAGTCAGATGGTAGAATAATTAACAGGAGAATCTAAGCAAATTGACAATGATACATAAATAAATAAAGGACTACTAGAAGTTACTGACATCCAAGTTCCAGAAATAAATTAAGCTGCTTGAAACATTATGTCTATGTTCCGGACCATATGAGTATTTGGACCATACGCGTATGGTCATGACCATATGCGTATACTCATATGGTCCGACCATACGCGTATGGTCGGACCATATGAGTATAATACTCGTTTGGTTATTAACGGGCCGGACCATATGAGTATTTGGACCATGTAGGTATAATTTTTTTTTAATTACATTATAAAAGTTTCAATAATACAAAAACTTTAACTAAAAAACAATGATGGTTACATGACAATTTATTATTTAATAATTCAAATACTAAGTACAATTTAAATATTGATGCCAAAGTTAATTTTCATCGCTAATTACATTCTTGCATGAAGGCTTGGGTGACATTTACTTCCAAACGGTACCATAGCCTTTTGCATTTGCAATTCTTGGTTGTGCACGATCCTTTTCATGTACACCTTTAGTTTGCCAGAGAAAAGCTAGCCTTTATGTAGCTGTGTACAGTGATACATAGGTCTTTGGTCATTCCGATACATGTCTACTGTGTCTTTAAGAAGCTCTAGGTCTCAAATATCGTAGCATGACTGCAATACACCATATTCACAAGACAAATCAAATAAACTATTTTACTTTCCAATGACTTCTTCACTTGTGTAACAGTTCATTAAGAAATTTTTGGATTTTATTCTTTTTAATCGACATATTGCTATTCACGCGTAATAACAAATCGGTAAAAACCATCGGTAATGACCATCGGAATAAAATGTGTTTATTATAGTTTTGACAAGTAAGTAAAATTAACTATGCTAAAATTCTAATTTTTAATTAGCTTATCTTTTTATTATAATATAATAATAAAATCACCTATATGATACCGTCTTTTTCAAGCAACGGTCATACCATATGAAGAGTTTAGAAGTATTAAAAGTAAACTGTAACAGCGTGTTAATTACCCCGACCATACGCGTACGGTCGGACCATACGCGTATGGTCGGACCATATGAGTATATACCCATATGGTCATGACCATACGCGTATGGTCCAAATACTCATATGGTCCGGAACATATACATCAAATGGAAATCTAGCCCGACCCGTCCAGTTATGGGTTTAGTACTATACCATCATAAAATATACGAAAAGAATATAAAGCCTACAACTGGTTTTTAAAATTTTGTGTTGATTTCCGAATCCTATATGCAATCAATGTTAATTCAAAAAGATGCCGTCTAAAATAACCTGACAACAGTATCGTGACTATATATCCCTTCTAAATAAGTCTGTTAACAAATGATTACGAATGTCGTCCTTTGACTGATGATCAAATTAATTAAATGTTTTGACAAGTTTTTGATATTGAAAACCCTTTTGTAATTTTTCAGAACTTCAGAGATTTCCTTCGTCTATTGCAAATACGTTGTTACATACACGAGCGAATTGAACACGTTGAGATATATAAACACCATAAGATGGTTACAAGGGAACGTCACCATCTAAAAAATATTTTAAAATAGGAAATGGAGAAACATATATTTTGTCGTTATCATCCAAATTATAATTTTTTTGTATTAGTGAATACTTATTCAAAAATAGTGGTAGAATTTAAAACAAAATATAGCTGTTTGGGCCGAAAATAATCTTGAAGATAATTGTTTAGATAGCTGTGTCAAATAAAGACAACAGTAGTTTACCGCTGTTCAAAAGTCATAAATCGATTGAGAGAATGATTGAAAAAAGCGTTGACAAGCTTAGGCAAATCACATCGCTGCGAAATGCCCAATGTATAATTAAAAAAACATGACCCAAAGAAAACACCATTTTTTTTCAAAAGATAACAAATGACATGTAGCATAGACGATCGCTGCAAGAAACTTGTATTTGCGCAAATTATCATTTCATTCTTATAAAATCGTCTATTCAATTTGTCTCATAAATCTTTAACTAATATGATTTGTTTCCATATGTCTAGTAACTAAATCTGCAATAATTAATAGGTCATGTTTTATCACATGTGATCATACATCTAATCCTTTAAAACCGAATGATATATAGTTACACCATGACAACAGCTGCTACCATAAAATGAATTCATTGTTTTGACAAGAAATTTTTACAACTTTAGAAACTGCTCTTAGCATCAAAGTTAAATCATGATCTTTTCTCAGTGACTATAATTGTACGTGAATCGCGGACAGAACTTGAGAAAAACAGTAATGAAGATTTAACTTTGTCACGAACACATTTTGTAAATTGACAGCTGATGACTATATAGAATCGTCATCATAACAGACATAACTTTTGTTGTATTGACACATTTTTTTAAAATAATATTAAGAAATGTGAATATGGTATAATATATTTTAAAAAAGTCATGTTTGTAGCAGTGAATTCTTTAGTCACCAGCTGTTACAAAATACGGTGGTTTCGTCGTAAAGAGTTTTCCATCCACTCTAAAGATGGAAACAAAAATGAAAGACGTTGTTTTGTAATATATTACATATATATTTACGATAAATCAAGTAATTGCTGTCGCGAGCGTCATCGATGAGTCTTTTGTAGACGAAACGTGCGTCTGGTGTAAACTTTTTATAGACCTGGTATCTTTGATGAGATTATGTACAGTCACTCCTTATTCTTATTGTTGCACTGATATTGAAATTTTCAAAACAAAAATATATAGATAGTTATTTGGCTTTAGAATATTTTGATATTAGCGTCACTGATGAGTGTTATGTAGACGAAACGCGCGTCTGGCGTACTAAATTATAATCCTATTACCTTTGATAACTATACTATATGCATGATTAAGGGTTTTGGCCTTTTTAACTTTTTTGAATTCGAGCGTCACTGATTGTAGACAAAACGCGCGTCTGGCGTATGTACACAGTTTTGTCCTGGTATCTATGATGAGTTAATTTATGATTCAGTCTATCAATAGTAATGCTGTTTAAGGGTAGTTTCTATTATATACTATATATTGACAATCAACTAGTGTGTAAATAAATAATGATTCATTTTATCTTCTTACTATGTTTCATTAAATTCGCCACTTTATATTATGATTAATTATATCATAATTTCAAAATTGAAAACTGTTCATAAAAAAATGTTTAAAGGATTAATTTACATAGGGCGCAGTTATGATAGAAATTATAGGCAATGGATTGTCCATTCCTTACACATGCTCGTTACATCGAAAAATAAGCATCACGAGCATGACGATTTATCTAAAGACTTTCGTTTTACCACCACAGTTTTAGCCCGAAAATTGATCAGGAATGAAAGAAGTGTCATCTGTAACATGACTGTATCACTATATTTTTCTTCCTTTTACTTTGTATGATTGGGTGCAAATAGGAGGAAAAAACAAGACTTGTTTACAGCATTTTTCATAACAATAAATAAGTTTAAGAATTTCTTAATACAATATGATGAAAACTCCGTTAATACAATATAATGTTTATCACATCGTGGCTATCTGGTTTTGTCATATGCTAGTCATCAAAACCCTGTCCGTTAAGATGTCAATAGAAATTATCTTCACTCTTTTATTTTGTTTGAAGCCAAATGAATTTTTGCTAATATAAAAACACGAGATTAGCTTCCTGTTTAATGCACAGACATGGGCATCAGATAATATTCATTGTGAATGACTTGACTATCATATACCTCACGGGTGTTCATCGTTGTGAAAAATATCTCTGTAATTGACTCCAAATATGGATCTGTCAATTAGTAACAGTTAGTTTTCCAAGATAATTACCAAATACTTTCAGACAGCTCTCGTGGCAAAACGAAACATGTAATATAATCTGAAGCAACAAATTGATAATTCATCAAAATAAATCTTATATTTAACTCCAAATGTAGATGTCGCTAAATGTATTTCCTTTATAAAATTGAGCAACTGTGATAGATGTTCAAGAGCACTCAAACAAATCCTAACTCCTTAAGGCAATGTCTTTTATTGTTAGATGTTTCTGACTATTTATTGTAATATACATTCAATTCATCAGTCAGTTCTGTTTTTGAAGGATTGATTATGGATTAGAATAATATAAATGGCAAAACAAAAGTCTGTATTGAATTGCTTCAACGTTATTTATATACACAATTCTTTCTTGTTATGTCTTTTTGTTGAATTTGAAGACCTTCAGACCAAGAAGCCGCGTTTTGGGATATATAAAGCATCTTGGGAAATTATCTTCTTGTCGGTATTCAATTCTTAGCATGGTAAAAGATGATAATCAAAAGTCACCTCAGACCAACACATCATACGTAATTTTGTCGGTCAGTATTCATAACGTGCGTATGAATCAAGGGTAGATCACAATCTTCAAAATAAATCTACAGGTTTGAAACCTTGTCAGTAATCAAGGTTTCGAAAAGGTTTTGCAGTTCTATCAAAATCTCACAAAATCTAAAACTAAAATGCAACAAATTGTGTTTGTCTTGAAAATTAATGGTGCTTTAACTTAACTAAAACATACCCAACGATTTCGTTGTGGTACTTATAATATGGTTGGGAATTCAGTTTATATTGTACCACCAATTCTTAACATTATATTCACAAACATTAAGCTTTAAGAAATGTTTTTATGAACGTAACTATAATGTGATAAAAGAAACATATGTTGTGAGAAATTTGTACAGTAAATCTATTTAAACTTATCATTTTATCTTATTTTTAGTTGTCTAATCATCTTATATTTCATATGTTAATATCTTTAAGTAGCATAAAACTTGTTGATGTACAAAACATATATTCGTTAAGTCATGTTCTAGCCAAACCCTTGCATAACTGTCAATAGAAGATACCTCCATGAATCATTCGATTTGCCTCAAGCTAATGTTGTCAAATGATTTGTCGTAAAAAATACTTCTGGTATTGGTTTCTTAGGCTGTTTTGAACATTATTATAAATGAAAGCGTCCAAGGAAAGCAAATAACTGTCAGATTGCGTAGCCGCGACTTTTTCTCATTTCTCGATATTAGTTTCTTTTGGTGCTATCTGCACTTTATGGTTTAGGGGATTGACAAATTATTGTTTCGCGGCTGTTATATATTCTGATTTAGCAAGACGAGACATGACATTCATTGGTTACACAGGTTAATTCATCAAGCTATTGTCTATAGTAATTTGTCAGATGTTCATTTTCACAAGAATACTTTAGCACTAATAAACTATCAACATATTTGTCGTTGCAAAAGCTATGGTTCCAAAAAAAAAAGTTGGCAACTATCATTTAACATTATAAGTAAGTGTAGATAAAAACGTTAAATAATGGGAAAAGTCATCAGGAAGAAATATATTTTGTAAAGCAAAACTGTGTTTATGTTATCAAAGTTTAATCGCTGAATAAGTACAAAAATTTATTTAATTTGAATGCTATTAGAAAACCGATATTAAGAAATGGAAATAAATCTTCATAGCAAATTAACTATTTTTAAACGGGACGTCAACGAGAAAAAAAACATTCTATTATATTTAGTTGTTTTCCATTCAGTTGATGTTTTGTTTAACTTTTGATTTTGAAATTTGATATGGGATATTCCGATTTGAATTTTCCTTTGAGTTCGGTGATATTTTTTATTTTACTTTTTATACGGCCGTCAAAGTCAAAAAGAAGAAAATAATGCTGTCCTCAGAAACAAAGAACACTTCCGTCTGTGTGTGTGTGTATGTGTGTTTCAGTGTTTAGTGTCAGTAATATAGCCATTATACATTTTATATAAGCTACACAAAAAATAACAAAAACAGTCTGATTCAATGCTTGCATGCTTTAAATTGAAATCTTTGAAGTTCGACTGTTCAAATTATAAATGTCAGGAAATTTTAAGCACAGTATTGTTAAATTTTCTCTATTTTAAATTTACCATTTTTGTTTTTTAACGTCTCTTATTCGAGCGTATGGTGTTGAAATTATAAGTCTGCTGTCTTTGATAAGTGTGTTTTGTTGGGTTTTTTATGTTGTTGTTTGTATAGAATAAATATGGTTTCATTCCTTTTATGTTTAAACGAATGTTTTCTATTGAATGCTATGTATATTTCTTTGTTTTTATCCCTTTGTCACGAAATAAACAAAATTGAAACATTTGTCCTTTATAATTAGCCTTTCATTGGAGATTTTCAGACTTTTCTCTCTATTCATGTAACAAGTAAATTATGACTGTGATTTTGTTGGCTTCTTGTTTGTCTTTCAGACATAACACTTCTAGTTATTCATATTATGGCACTAAACATAGGTTTCAGACGATCACCGTGAAAGTTTATACATAATAACTTTTTTAATAAAAAAAAAGAATTATTAAAAATATCGTAATTATAATAACAAAATTCTCCCCTTTGGAGAGAAACGTTTATTTCATTAAACATAACGTATTGCTTTCTAAACTAATTTTTTATTTGTGATTTTCTAATTTCGTGACAATCAGTTAGCATGGCTTCGCAACAAAGTAGCGGAAGGGAATAATTATGTATAGACACTACGGTGTGCTTCCTTCAAACAAGACTACAATTTATGACGTTGTTTAAACGTGACCGGACAATGACATTTCAAAGTCAAAGATCGAAGTCAATAAGGATCAAAGGTGAAGCTTATTTTAATAAGTTAAGTATTTCTGTAACAATTTGTCAACATGACACAGACTTCAGTTCTTATTTATCAAACGAAAAGACGACTCTGTTCGATTTTCAATTTACACAGGAGGACCAAAAGGACGAGAATGTAAACGACTATAGGTCACCTTGCAATTTTTAACAATGAACAAACCTACTACATTGTACGTATACTTACTTATAATAAAACCCCATCTTTGTTAAACTTGACATATTCGTTATCATAGGCAATGATAATAATAATAATAAATTATTTTTTAAGGAGGGTAAACTCAGTTAATTTACAATAAACTAATCTTCCCTGAGGCCCTCTAAAAGAGATACGCTCCTCCAATTTTGAGTATAAGGGTCACACAAAAATCTAGGGTGCAGGTCAAAACCATGTCAATGTGATAGACACAACACCTCTAATATAGAAGATATTATACGTCAAAGCCAATACAACAAAGAATAAAACATCGATAGACAATCCCTGACAGACAGAGAGTGATATACAATAATGAAATACAAAGCTTGCTCAACACGATTTACCACACACAACGTGGTAGTATGTGCCCGCGGAGGCTGAACGGATTCATACAGCATCAGACATAGAAAATATCAAGTACAGAAAAAAACAAGAACAACAGTAGAAAAAAATATAATTCTCAATTCATTCTTCAAAAAAATATATCAAGCGTAAGCGTATAGTGTCTGTTGCTAAATGCACGTAATATTTATTAACGGTTGATGCAATATGAGTGAAAGTTACCAGTGTTTACTTGCATAGGTTGACTGTTTTTATTGTAACAACATGCTGTTGAGATCATGAATTTTGAGTGATTATCTTTATTGTATTTATAAGTTTTTGTTTTCACCTGCTGGTACGTGTAATGACTTACCAAAACAATGTCGGTATCAATATTTATCTATCACATGTAATTTTTATAAATTCTTTGAAGCTGTTTGAAGTTATCATATGAGAATTTATAAGTAGACATCTTGCAGGTATTGAAATTGTTCAAAATAATTTTTCAATTATACATAATCTACATAGATTTATAATAGGGAACAAGGAGGTATTGCGCAGACGACAGATACGTTTTGAGCAGACGACAGATGCTTTTACGTTGATTACACCATGTTGAGTAGGAGACAATCCAATTTATAGTTTTACATTTCAAGGACGTTAACAATTGTCATATCGGTGTGCTATAGTTATAGCTGACTATACAGTGGGAGTTTTACTCAATGTTGAAGGTCATACCGTGACATATAAATGTGTACATGAAAGTCATTTTATAGATAGTTATATGACTACGCGATAAAAATTGACAAAAGTTTAAAACTCAAAATCAAACGATTGCGCGAAATTGTACTTGATCTAGATCTACAATGCATTTCATATTAGAACCATTTCTAAAAAATGTTCTTATAGTTAACGGAAAATCATTTGACTTACTTAACAGTTTTTTTTATAACATGAATTCGAAGGATATGATACTTTTCGATGATCATTGAATGCTAATACTTGAAACTGGGTAAAAACATGATGGTTTAAAAATAAAACGCCTTGGTTAAATCAATCTTTAAGAGGCACTTTGTTTTTGATTGTGTTGATAGGAACGTCTTCATAAAAAAAAGCAATTTGCTCATATAACTCCCTTCATTCAAGTAGTTTTCTAATCACATTCTCAAAATGCCGACAATTGTTGTACGATGTAAATACAGATAAACAAACAGATAAACAATTACCCTATCGTTCTCCACTGTTACATGTATGTGTGTTTGCTTCTTTGAAAATTACTCCTTTTTTATGTTGTTATGGCGTGTCTTTTTTTCGGGGGGGGGGGGGGGGGACAAGGTACTGTGTAAATATGAATAAAAATAATTAGACGTTGCAAGTTGCAGTTAAGCTAAAGTACACATTTTAATTGAGCTGACTACTGATGAACAAATCCAATTGACTATAGGTACTTTCAAGCAATTTTTGACTATTGTTTGACTGATTGTCGTTTTTTTTGTTTGTTTTGTTTTTGCTTTGACTCCAGTTAATGCATTTTAAAATATGATTGGAATTTAAAGGCATGTTTACCTAACCGGATACAAGATTTTGCATATACTTCCGTTATGGTAAATCATAGACTCTAAATGTGTTTTTCATGTTAATTTAAAACCTGGCATTTATTCTCGTTTAAAAACACACTTTATTTAATTTTATTGTGCAGTTTGCTAAATATGGTCGTCATAACGCAAGTTATTTAGGTGAGACATCTCCTTTTGTTCACATTTATATTTTTATATAGTTGACAAACATACGACGTTAGCTTCTTGCCTAAATAATATAAATATCCAGTTACAAACAACAACTATAATCAATATCATGTTTGAACATTTCAGCACATTCTGAAGTCCATTAAATATTAGTTTTCCTCCCTGCTGTTTGCTTCTCGGGTAGACTTTCATCTAATAACAAACATGAGCTGTCTGATTTTAATCTGCCTAATACAGCACTATTCAAAGCGTAGTTCAGATTCAGAATAAAAATATCTAATTTCTAAATTATTTTTCTCAACAGGAATGTCGTCTGTCGAGATTATATTTATTCATAAAGACAAGTATCATTTCCTGTTTGTGAGATAAATTGTCATTAATTTTCAAAATATTTTTCTACGATCGCAGTTTATTTTTCTTATTCGTTTTTTCGAAAAGCAAGCTGCGATGATGGCGAGGTTATTGCGAACAAATCATTCTTTTCCGGTATTTTTTTTATCGATAATCAAGCTGCACTTTGTGTATTGTACATTGTGTAAACATCGTCATTATCATGTAATATTTTTTTTATTTCAAACTATTTTTCAATCAAATTAGGTATCCCAAGAATGATTTTACATAATAACGCATTTAAGAATGCTAGCAATTTTGAAAGCAAACTATCTCAATCAATTAAAATTCTGATATAAAAAATTATGCTAACGCACATGGCAGTGAATAATACACAATCTTTTGACAGTTGAATTCTATATGATTGATAGTTGTACATGAACATGAATACCCTAACAAACGTCACTGACAACATATTGGCCGTGTTCTACTGTGGCCTTCATTGTATACAATAATATTGTGTTGTGTGTGTTGTTGGGTGTTTAGGATGTACATTGCATTTCCTTTTTTAATCCCCTCACGACAAGCGTAGAGAACCAAACTTAAAAGACTTTACATTCATCTAGTTTTAAATTGAATACTCGTTGAATCTCTTCTTTGTGCAGTTCTTTGGCGTTAAATTTACTAAAGTGTTCAAGTCAAGCACTGTAGAGTCATTTGGTAGTATTTCGGAATACAAAGCCAATATCCTACCTGAATATTTAATAAAAAATTCCGTTATTAGAGATTAGTCCTGAATTATTGTGCCTATATTTTCTATGATTTTTGTAGTCTATAGTTGTGAGGTTAATATCTTACATGTACCGATGTTTGGTATTTTATCAACATTCAAAAGGTTAATAGCGACATTACTAGCTCCTTCCTTTACTTCCGCGTGAACTTCAAACAGCAATCTATCAATAAATCTCTGGTAGTTTATACGAGAGTCACAATGACCTCAGCTATAAAAATCCGTCCATTTTCCCCTAAAACCAAAATAGCCATTTAGTGATTAATGGTACGAGTTACAAAAGATAATTTGATTATTCATTATTTATACTGTATAGATCATTTCAAGACATGAAATAAATCGAATCCAGTATAAACCATGAGTGACTGTAAACCCATTTATAAAAATCAGAACACTCGTGCAGACATAGAGAATTCTTGCTGTCTTGGCGATTCTAGATGGAAAAGCATTGATGAAATATTTTTATTTTATTACTTAATACATATAAAAATTACATTGTCGTAGAAGTAGAATTGACAGTTTGAAATGATGTAAATGGTGGTTGAAGATGAAGTGATTGCTTTAGAAGCAAGCAATAATTGCTGTTTGTAGGAACGATTTTACAGATAAATGGGGAAAAGAAGTGAATGATAAGAACTTCCCTTTTATTATCTTAATTAAAACACTGGAACATTAATTTACGAATGTTATAATAGGTGCAATGTAATTACATTTTTCAAAGGGTTTTGCAATTACTATTTAATTGTCAATATAGAAATGAACCGAATATTTTTTTATAAATAAATAAGGAAAGTGACAAACACTAACAAAGCGAAACATGTTTTCCTTAATTAGACAACGTTATGTAATAGTGGAATAACATTAATTACATTGACATATTGACCACTCCTGATACAATATTTACAAGCTACAAGCTACTTCATACATAAAATTGGGAAGAACCCATGCAGCAGCAGGTAGAAGAGGATTTGTTTCAGAAAAGGAAACATTTGCCGTGTAAACTGCAGGTTCCAAGTCCGAATTAAGGAGTAGGGAAGTCATCTTGTCTTCTAATTGGCGCAATCGTATGTTTTATTTTTGGCGCAAATGATACCATTTATTTTTAAAACATGTGGCGCAAACGTAGCATTAGAGAAAAAAGTGGTGGCGCAAAAGGACGCATTTTTGGCGCAAACGGATCTCTTCCATATACTATTTATTCTGTTTTGGTTTTCATACGTTTGTTTATCTGCCGAGCTTCCTGTTTTCTTCATTATTTAAGAAATAATTCATGGGGGCTTGAATATATCGTGATTTTACCACGGGTTGGCCCTTTATGACAAATATTTTACCCTGAGCGATAGCGAGGGGTAAAATAACGGCATAAAGGGACAACCCGTGGTAAAATTTAGATATATTCAAGCCCCCATGAATTATTTCGATTCTTATAAGACAAATACGGCAATTCTTTTGGTTCGAAGCGCTCCAGGTGGAGGCAAATATTTGCCGTTCCCATAAATTAACGCACTTTTAGATTGGCGGTAAAGAACGGAGGAATAGAATTAGTAACATGCTCAAACTATTTACAATAACATATTTAGATAAATTTGGATGAATTTTAATGATAATTTACCAATATATCTTCTATGTTTATAAAAAAAAAGGGCTTACACCACATTTTAGCATCGTTTGTTTACGTTTCTTTGTTGTGATGATTTTTGGTATCAGAAGCGTGTATTTTCCCGTAACATGCTTAAATTATTACGTCACTATTCTATGACGTCGTATAATTCATTCATAAACAATCATGTGACGTGGGAGTACAATCGGAACAGCCCAACCAATATATTCATATTTTACCACGGGTGTGTACTCAAAGCGTTTGAAGGACGTCATGTTAGAATTAAGAAATAATTCATGGGGGCTTGAATATATCGTGATTTTACCACGGGTTGGCCCTTTATGACAAATATTTTTATTTTATTAACCCTGAGCGATAGCGAGGGGTAAAATATCGGCATAAAGGGACAACCCGTGGTAAAATCTAGATATATTCAAGCCCCCATGAATTATTTCGATTCTAATAGGTCAAATACGGCAATTCTTTTGGATCGAAGCGCTCTAGGTAGAGGCTGATATTTGCCGTTCCCATAAATAAACGCACCATTCAATTGGCGTAAAAGAACGGAACAAACTGAATTAGTGACATGCTAAACTATTTACAATAATGCTTTTAGTTAGTTTTTGGGTGAATTTAATGATAATTTACTTATATGTCCTATATATTATTTAAAAAATTGGCTTATATCACATTTTTGCATCGTTTGTTTTTACGTTTTCTAGTTGTGATGATTTTTCGGTTTCACAAGCGTGTATTTTCCCGTAAAATGCTTAAATTCTGACGTCGTTGTTCTATGACGTCAGATAGCTCATTCATTAAAATACATATGACGTGGGAGAACAATAGGAACAGCCCTATCAATATATTCATATTTTACCACGGGTGTGTACTCAAAGCGTTTGTAGGACGTCATGTTAGAATATTTCATTAATTCCTTGTTTTCATATCGTTAAAATTATTTTAAAAAAAAACGTACTCAATTATTTGAATAACGTTACTCTTCTGTTTGTGTAAAATATGCACACTTCTGTTTGTCGTTCTCGGTATAGTATTTAAAGAAAAATAGGCTTGGCCAATTTGACATCTTTTTTATCATGATTAGAATTTGTACCAGAACTCACATAATCAGAACTTTGAAGAATACTAAAACCAAGGGAATTACCAATATTGAATTCTTTTGATTTGGAGTGTTAGATTGAAAACATGTGTTAGCGCACATAAACACTTGCATCTATATTTTTGTTGTTGTCGTACGATATGTTTATTTTTTAAACACACAGTCAAATACATTTGCAGCATAGACTCCTATACACTTAGTCGGAATAGAAATGACCGCCGTATAATTTGAAGATATCGCTTGCTGTAAAACCTAGTTTAACCAAGATCTGTCATACCAAAGGTTGTTTTTTTTAACAAATCCGGACTACGCCAAGCAGCTACACATTGTTTCATTGTCATAATGCATGTTTGAGACCGCCATCCAAATGACTACTACGTGTATATCTGCACATTGATTTATTTCCTTTATAAAACAAATGAGAAAAGCCCATACTGTATAGTCGGCTATAAGAGATACAGACATAAAAAGTGTTAGGTAGTGCTTTTTAAAAACAAATAACGGTCTTATTTATAACAAAACAATTTACGAACAATAAATATGCCTGAAATAAACCACATACAACCACTGAACTACATGCCCTGAATTCGGCATGTACATAAAAAAAAATGTGGCTTTTGTATCATATTCCCTTTCTTATACAATTTTAAAATTTACTAGGCATATTTCTGACAATCTATTCAAATCAAAAATGTATGTACTGCACTTAATGCAGAATTTATAAACTATGATCATGTAACTTAAAATGCTTAAGAGGAAAACTAAAAACCAATACTACAAGGCTTTCATTATGCTTGGTTTTTTTTAGATATAAAATACATTCAATTTGATTTAGGCTGTCCTTACACACAAATTTTATGTATGAAAACATAACAGTGTTTACAAAATGATTTATCCTAATTAGTATAATCTGAATGGTATTTTGATCTTTACAAAAATAAGGAGATGTGATATGGTTTTTAATGATACATCTGTCCACAAGAGACGAAACGGCGAGGATGTTAACAAGTTTAGGTCACTGAACGACCTTCAACAATAAGAGAAACAACATAGGTATAGAAAATATATGAAAGAACACAACGTGACAAATAATAAAACAATTATAAGAGAAATCCAACGACTTGACTCATGCTTATATCATTAAGATATGACATACAGCAACTACACATGTAACTTCAACTACTAAATAACAGAAATGCTTTGGCAAGCACATAAAGAATGTAACTGGGTTGTCTCATTGGCACTCATACCACATCTTCCTATATCTACTAACCCTCTCCTAACCCGGAACAGTAGCGTAACATCATTAGAACACATTGTTAAAATAAGTCGGAAAGGGCATGATGAAGTATATTGGCACGAAGCACAAAACAACTAATACAAAATTGATATAAAACGCACAAGAAGTACCAATTAAAAAGTTACTGAAATCTAGCCAATTTAAACTTAATATATAAAGATAATACTAATAAAAATGTTGAAATATCTGTTAAGTATACAAATTGTTTAATAACCAAACATCTTATATATAAAAAATAAAAAAAATACAAACGAGTATTCAAAACTCTTTAAAAAAAATGGGATCATGATAGTCTATGAATGACAAGGAACTAGCAATATGTAGTACATTGTTGTAGCAATCTATTGATACTCAACTTCATTATATTGAATTACATAGCCCATTTTAAATCGACTAATTTAAAGGTAAACCAAAAGGGTATACTTTATCTGATTGACATGCAAAATGAACGAGTAATATCCTTGTTTTATTCTATATAATTATAAGACAGAGAGAGAAATACGTTTATTTCGACAGTAAGAACCAGACAGTTTTCAGGTCCTTGTTTTATTCTATATACTAATAAGACAGAGACAGGAAGACGTTTATTTCGACAGTAAGAACCAGCCAGTTTTTAGATATCCATGTAACACAAACAAAATGTCAGATAGATTTTAATTGAAGACTGAGCATAATTGTCGCTTAAAGATAGTCCTAATCATTTGCAAAAGGGTTTTTACTTAAGTGTGTTAGTCAAATGTGTTAGTCAATATGACTTCGTTAAAAACCGAACGACATATTTGATATATTATACAGAAATTATATATTGAATAAAATTGAGAAAGGAAATGGTGAATATGTCAAAGCGACAACCACCCGACCATAGAGCAAACAACAACCGAAGGCAACCAATGGGTCTTCAATGTAGTGAGAATTCCCGCACCCGTAGGTGTCCTTCAGCTGGCCCCTAAAAATATGCATAATAGGACAGTGATAATTGACGTCATACTAAACTCCGAATTATACACAAGAAACTAAAATTTAAAATCATACAAGACTAACAAAAGCCAGAGGCTCCTGACTTGGGACAGGCGCAAAATTGCGGCGGGGTTAAACATGTTTATGATATATCAACCCTCTCCCTATACCTCTAGCCAATGTAGAAAAGTAAAAGAATAACAATACGCACATTAAAATTCAGTTCAAGAGAAGTCCGAGTCCGATGTCAAAAGATGTAACAAAAGAAAATAAATAAAATGACAATAATACATAAATAACAACAGACTACTAGCAGTTAACTGACATGCCAGGTCCAGACCTCAATTAAACTGATTGAAAGATTATGTCTTCATCATATGAATATCAGGTACAATCCCTCCCGTTAGGGGTTTAGTATCATACTATCATAAAATATATGAGAAGAACATAACCCGTGTCATGCCAACAACTGTTTTTTTTAGAAATAAATGTGTTTAGTTCCGATTTACTTTTACTTTTACAAATTATATTTTATTGATTTTTTTTTATTTTCAGGTTAATTAACTCATAGATGATTTCGAAAGCCTTTTGATCATCATGACATCGGGATTTATCAACACAACTTCCGGAATAATGAATTCAACTATGTCAAATAATTTGTCCGAAAGTATTCAAGAAGAGATGGAAAGTGCGCTTGCGTTTGAACGCGCAATACATTTGGCTGTATCAATTATATTTGGTATCGTTGTTTTAGTTGGGTTTCTAGGAAACCTTTTGGTGATCATTGTTGTTTGGTCAAACACACAGATGCAAAATACAACAAATATATTAATTGTTAGCCTGGCCTTTGCGGATCTTTCATTTATCATATTCTGTGTTCCCTTTACTGCCACAAAATATGTCATGGCAACATGGCCCTTCGGTACCCTTTGGTGTAAGATATCAAGTTATCTGATGTACGTCTGCGCATTCGCAAGTGTATATACTCTCGTTCTCATGTCACTTGATCGATATCTTGCAGTAGTTCATCCAATCACATCAATGAAAATCCGAAATAGAAAAAATGCGAACTTTCTGGTCATTTTAACATGGATTGTGATTCTCGGCACTAATCTCCCGGCAGCTTTCGAGTTCCATGTTATCGAATATCAATTTTATGACCATAATCGATCAACATGTATATTAGACCAAAATTTATCCGTAGGTCGTAGATTTCACGGTTGCTTCTTTGCTTTTGGATATGTATTACCTTTGACACTGATTTGTGTTTTGTATGGATTTATGTTGAAAAGGCTCTTGTATGGAGTTGTTCCCGGTGGAAGTCAACGTGCCGAAAGTATCAGATCCAAGAAAAGAGTTACGAAGATGATTATCATCGTTGTAGGAATATTTGCCTTGTGCTGGTTACCAATTCAGATTATGTTTTTGGTTCAGTATTTTGGACATTTTGAAGCAACACCAATTACATTTGGTATTCAAATGACTGCAAATTGCTTAGCTTATATGAACAGTTGCGTCAATCCTATATTGTACGCTTTTCTGTCCGAAAATTTCAGACGAAGTTTCAGAAAGCTTCTTTGTTGCAAAGGACAAGTATCAACGAAATTTGAATACGAAAGAACACATGCACCACGTGGGGCAGATAAGGAAACTAAGGAGATGCTGTTAAACAACTTGAACCATACCAACAATGAAGTCAGTACTAAAGATAAAAATTGCAACACCGATACCACGGTTACTTAAAGTTACACATTCATGAAAATATTGTTTCAAAATGTTCAAGTTTGGTTATTAATGAAATAATAGTATGAACAATAACATGACTTATATCTCTGAAAGCTTGTAGGCTCGAACGCACATTTCAGAACGCTGTGACAAAGTAAGCAATAGTATTAAAACACACGATAATCACAAAGTATGTGTACACTGTTCGTTGATAGAAAAGCAAGTGTGTAGATAACATTTCTGAAAGTGAATTTTGTATTATTAAAAACATATCTGTAACATAACAACAGTTTTGATGAAGTGACAAAAACTCAATATTACTAAATGTTTATGTTGTATATTATATAAATTGTAGCTATGTATTGTTCGAAAAATAAAAATAGACGTAAGTTTCGCATTTGGAAAACATATAGGCTTAATACTGATACATAATGGGTCGTGTTTTATCAGTTTTTTCAACATCTCTCCTATCTACAAAGTCTACATAAAATTGAAAATGGAAATGGGAAATGTGTCAAAGAGACAACAACCTAACGATAGATAAAACAACAGCAGAAGTTCACCAACAGGTCTTCAATGTAGCGAGAAATTCCCGCACATGTAGGCGTTTTTTCAGCTGGCCCCTAAACAAATATATACTAGTTCAGTGATAATGAACGCCATACTAATTTCCAAATTGTAAACAAGAAACTAAAATTAGAAAGAATAATACAAGACTAACAAAGTCCAGAGGCTCCTGACTTGGGACAGGCGCAAAAATGCAGCGGGATTAAACATGTTTGTGAGATTTCAACCCTCCCCCTATACCTCTAGCCAAGTAGAAAAGTCAACGCATAACAATACGCACATTAAATTCAGTTCAAGAGAAGTCCGAGTCTGATTTCAGAAAATGTAACCCAAGAAAATAGACAATAATACATAAATAACAACAGATTACTAGCAGTTAACTGACATGCCAGCTCCAGACTTCAATTAAACCGACTGAAAGATTATGATTTCATCATATGAACATCAGGCACAATCCTTCCCGTTAGGGGTTTAGTATCATACCATCATAACATATATGAGAAAAACATAGCCTGTGCCATGCCAACAACTGTTTTTGAATGAATGTGTTTAGTTCCGATGCAAAGACCCTATAAGTGAATCAATATTAACGCCAAAATATGCAATCTTTAATGACTTCATTGACTTAAAGCTACAACAATGTATACTAGTATATAAATAGGATATGTGGTATGATTAAAATAAGAAATTTTTTTTTTTAGGCATGCAATCGAAAACCATGGACTTCAAGATAATCAAAATGCACACAGTTTTATAGATTGAGGCAACAGTACTTTATAACAAACATGTTTAACTCCGTCACATTATGTATGTATGTACCTGTCCCAAGTTAGAAGACTGTAATTTAGTGGTTGCTGTTTTTTATGTATTACATATTTGTTTTTCGTTCATTTTTTTTACATAAATGAGACCGATAGTTTTCTCGTTTTAATTGTTTTACATTGTCATTTCGGAGCCTTTAATAGCTGACTACACGATATGGGTTTTGCTCATTGTTGAAGGTCGTACGGTGATCTATAGTTGATAATTTCTGTGTCATTTTGGTCTCTTGTGGAGAGTTGTCTCATTGGCAATCATACAACATCTTCTTTTTTATAATAAGCGGATATTCAAGTTTCACAAATCAATTATAAAGATACAAATCAACAGTCAGACAATGTGCAACAATCGAGAATAGATAAAACCCGTCAAATCAAAGATTAGACGAAATTGATTTTATCTAAAAATCTTTATGTTGTGCAAAAGGTCACGAGATGACAAAAAGTTAGACCAGACGTTTTCTGTCTAGATTTTTGTGAAAGTATTAATGACAACTGAAGTTCCCTCAATTAGTAATTCAAATACTAGTAGATTACGTTTGTCAAAACGTCACTACGTTCATGTTAATGCGATTTTTATTTCTCCAAAAAGCATAATACAGATTAAGTATCTCCTAAAAAGAATATATTATCCTCATGGTTTTTTTTCATTTATAAAAGTAATCCTGCACGTTGGCGATAGGGAGCATAATAAAGAAGGTAAGAGGTTTCAAGGTATTGAAAAGTAAAAGTTATGTTCACGCATTTGAGACGATGTTGTGCATATCGAACAACACAAACAGCTTAAATCAAAAACGAGACTGAACAGCGTTAGACACTGCAAGCGAGATAGGAGATACCAAACGGAATACTCAATAGTAAAAAAAAGAACTTACTATCTCATGGCAAAAAAAAACGAAAAAAGATAAACAACAGTATTCAACATAGAAAACCTGAGAATGAAAAAAACACCTCATCAAAACCGGTTGTGATCTCAAGTTGAATAGAAGAAAGTCGAAAGAAACCAAAAGGATACAAAAACTCATAAGTCAAAAACACACTTACAATCTCAAGGCAAAAATGAATAACTACGAAAAACCAAGAACAGTACACAACACAAAACAAAACGCAGAGACTTAAGACTCGGTACATCGAATCCCATCAAAAGGCGATTTGGAATAGTGAGCATATCCTGCTCCACTTGAAGCACCAACCGTGTTGATGATGTAAGTACACACCCGGTAGTACTTAGTCTGATTAGGTAGGTCATATTCGAGGAAAAGATGACGCGATTGTTGTTACTACAATTGGAGCATACCTGTCGTCAAATCTGATACACATATCCATAAATGTCAACCATCTCGTGATGACGTCCGTGATTTGTTTTTACGGGATGATTTCATTTTTAAAACTTGGATCTCCTACTTCAAAACTTTATGTATAAGCAGCATACTTTGATCAAGGAAATCTTAATATGAATTGTAAACTCTCAGTTAGGAATGTTATATTCACTGGGGGATAGCTACTAATAATCAATAAGCAGGAGCTTCTAGAATGTATCTACATTTAAATGGAAAGTTCATAATTGGGAAGCTCTTTTGTCGTAATATTTTTTTTCTTAACCACATACATAAGGAAAGACTTTATTATAAATGTATAGATGTTGTATCCTTTATTTAAAGTTAAACAGAACATATGTGATCAACATACATTGCAGTTACTTAACTCTGAAGTATTTAGTGAGATGTCATCCTCTTTATAGTAGAACGCGAAGTTAGAGGATAATGCTAGCGTATGTTCATTTATTATAAGAAGCTCCTGTATGACGTCATCATTTTATAGATAAAGGATCAATGAGAGGAGCAGAGTTGGTTTCCATGGTAATACCGGATTTTGTATGAAAACACGTCCTCAAAACATAACAAAAAAGTTGCCAACAAACATCACACATCTAAATGATAGTTTAAAATGAGCGATATACCCTCCCTTAGACAAGATGCTTGCTTCTACGTTTATTTGCAGGTGATATCCACGTTTTACAATGTAAACAAATTACAAAGTCAATGTCTCCTTCTTTGTCTGAAAAACACGGACCATGAATTATTTCAAGTGCATCATGAACTAAACTTTGTTTAAACAATGCACTTGAAAAATACTGTTTACCATTATGTTCATCAACCTCTCTCATAACTTCCGAACTTCTACTATATACTAGTCTCAGCAGAGTATAACAAGGTTTCACATCGTCCCTTTCCATAAACAAATGTATTTTTTTGGGTGATAACGGGATTTTAATTCTTCACAAACGTCAAACCACTTTTGTACCATCATTATATCTAAGTCACTGCCAAAAAACAAAAACGAATACGTACCGCAGTACATAGCTATATCTTTACGTTTAATTAAGTAGATATATAAATTAATGCAATAAAAATGAACATTTTTCTATTGTGTTTTTCAAGGATTTTTTGTAGACTCATGTTCTCGAGATATTGATTTGAGATAAAGCAGCAATAAAATAGGATGATACCTAGTAGTACGTGTGACAAGGTTAAAGCCCTTTGGTATAAAAATAATTGAAAACAACTATTTAAAAAACTGTCGTGGTAGTTAGAGGTTTAGTTAGTTATTCAACCAAGTTTAACCCACCATTTTCTGCGGGAAATGCCTGTACCTAATCAGGAATAGAGCAGGTATTTTTTCTTTGACTTGTTCCGGTAATTGAAAGCGTTTGATGTAAGTTTTTATGTTCTTCCCTATTTTTTTTTATTTTGCTTGGTGTTTCGTATCTTTTTTTATGTTTCTTAAATGAATTTGATGCGCCAGAGGCGGTTTTCTGAATAAACCATTTTTTGTCTATATGCCATTTTGTGTTTTTTAGTTACACATTTGTTTATTTTTATAAGTGATTAAGATAATAATATAAAGTTGACTGCTGCATCCCTTTTAAAATGTTTTTACCTTTTATGCCTGTTTGTTTTGTTTTCTCATCGTTGTCAATATAAAGGTATGATATTCGACTGTCATACAAGTGAAAGGTTTAGCTAGCTATGCAATCAGGTTTAATGCACTATTTTCTACATAAGAAAATTTATGTACCAAGTCAGGAATATGACAGTTATTGTCACGCGTTTGATGTTTTTGAGCTTTCGGTTTTGCCATTTGTGACTTTCCATTTAGAATTTTCCTCGGAGTTTGGTATATTTGTGATATTACTTTTACGTATAGCAACGCACAAAACCGAATATTTAAAAGGCAAGGATGTATAAATACCTTAAACGTTTGAAGAGCTATTTGGTAAAAACTGTACCTATTCGCAAAGGAAAGTGACTGCTTCCATTACAAATTGGTTATAAGTCATTTCCACATGTTTCTCCTTCATATCCTTATACAATGTACTAGTATGTAAAATCAAGGCAACAGTAGTATACCGCTGTTCAAAAGTCAAAAATAGATTGAGAGAAAACAAATCCGGGTCACAATCTAAAACCGAGGGAACACACATCAACTGTAAGAGGAAAACAACGCGACAACAGAACACTGAATTGCGCAACAAAAACCAAACAACAATTCAACACACATAGAAACTAACTATTAGATAACAACTGCCATATTCCTGATATAAAAAAAATGTGCGTTGAACCTGGTTTTGTGGCTAGTCAAATCTCATGCTTTATAGCAAGGTTAAATTTACCTCTAAAATGACAACATAACATGACGGGAATAACGTTAAAGAAGAGATGCGAAAGATACTAAAGGAACAGTCAAACTCATAAATCGAAAATAAACTAACAATACCATGGCTATAAATGAAAAAAAAACGGACCAATAATTGTACAAGATACAACATAGAAAACTAAAGACTGAGCAACACGAACCAAATCCAAAATTCCTTTCAATAATAAATGAATCTAAATATAGTTTCAAAACTTTTACAATCTAATGAAGATTGTCTCATTTGGAAATTTAGACATTCTTACTATGTCTATAACAATGTGTCTTGCCTGATAATATAACACAGTTCCTTGAAACACAAATTCTTTATTATACATTAACCAGCACATAAATAGTAAAAACTAGTTTATAAAAGATACCAGACAGACGTGTTTCTTTCAAGAAAAAATACAATCTTTTGTATATGATGTACAGTTTTAATAGTACACTCGACATCTGAGTCTCTTTTTTTTCTTTGTTTAAAATGACACAAATTACATTCTCTTAGCAAACATCTTTAATAAATTTAGCTAATTCAGACCCAAATTGACAGGACACGCAGGCGTTGCGCTTGATAAGCATATTTTATGGTATGGAAAGATGGTATTATAATGTTTTATGCCTTTATAAAGCATTGCAGGTGCAGACTTTCGTAGAGTTATTACATGGAATATTTAAAACAATTCTTTAAAATTTATTTTTATCATCTAACATATGTGTAAAAAGTAAAATTACTACTAACACAAATAATACGAACACTTTTAAACAATTCCAAAAAAAAAAATTAAAACAGCACTTTCATGCGTCTCAAGCTTTTTTGTGAATTTTCCTCCTTCAGTAACGCTCAAAGACAAATATTTGAAAGTTAAGGATGAATAAGAATCAAAACAATTGCAGAGTTATCTTACAAAAAAATACATAAAAATGATAGCCGAATCCATCTAAGGTCAATTTGCCAGAGGAAGTTGAAACACACTTAGAATACAAGCTTTTTCGTTGTGTTTGGTAGAGTTCCATCTAACAAAAAATATAAACTTTATTTTCTTATTCAGAAGTTAACAAGTCTTAAGACTACTTCTGGTACTTAACTCTCCTTGTGTGCTATGTTTACAGCGTTCTGACTATCTGTATAAAAAGACAGTACAATAATTTTGCGTATCCTCAAAAACTTATCAAATACAAATCTTGTTCTTTGGTTGACATTCCCAAACTCTCTTTATTGGCAAAAATATGTGTATAATCAAAGTCCTCAATATAACCAGCAGCTGCTGTAATACTTGCATTTAAAGATGATGTTTTCTCTAGAGATAAAGGATACAACAGATACAGTTAGGTCGGCCTCATACCTTGACTTACATCTAGAAATTGACAATGAGGGTCGGTTGAAAACATAAATTTACGACGAAAGAGATGATTTTAGCTTTCCAATTGTAAACTTTCCATTTCTAAGTAGCAACATTCCAGCAGCACCTGCATACGGTTATATATCTTCCAAATGATATTCTCGTGATTTTCTTGATAGAGGGTTGCTGCTCACACGGAAGTTTTTACACCAAGAGTTCCAAATGGTGGAGTCTGTTTGGTTTTTTTTCATTTTCGATTTGTGAGATTGACTGTCCCTCTGGTATCTTTCGTCCCTCTTTTGCATCTGTAAAAATATGAAGCTCGGAACTAAGTCCGAGTGAGGAAAAAGGTTTAAATAACAGAAATTATACCTCCGGAACAATAAACCTTTAGTAAAAGTATTACAGTAACTTATATTAAATATTGTCTTGAACTATTAACTGTAATCATATTCTTATACATAATCTGTGAAATGCTTCTTTGAGCGGAAGTTAAAAATATTGTTTTCAAAGTCACTTTTGCCTACAACCTATAAACTTTAACAAGAAACGTCAGGAATAACATTAACAAGTTCAACTAATTTCCTCTCTGGTTTATATGATTTATAAGCATGGTATAATGAATTTTGTTCAGGTGTCCAGTTACATTTTTCGTTTAGAAAAAAAACGATCATAAAATCTGATTGAGGTCGAAAAGCTTTTGTTCATTGTAAGACAACCAAATGAAAAAAGAATTTCAGGAGATACAAAAGTTTTAATCTCGTCTTCAAATTGACTGGCAAAACCCTAATTAGTTTGATGTTTTAGAAATTCTATTACAATTTTGGTACCCAGATTTTAAAACAAGAACAATACCATGATCATTAGACGAGCAATACTGTCAAGCTAGCACATAAGATCAACCCCAGGTTTTGGCGGGGTTCGTGTTGTTTAGTCCTTAGTTTTTTTATGTTGTGTCTTGTGAATTATTAATTTGTCTGTTTGTCTTTTTCATTTTTAGCAATGGCGTCGTCAGTTTATTTTCGATCTATGAGTTTGACTGTCCCTCTGGTATCTTTCGCTCCTCTTTTCCAAATCTTCAAATTTTATATTCTATTTCGTTTACGTGTCTTATATCTGAAAATATCATATGATTATTTTTCGCTATCCATCATGTCAAAGGAATATTCACACCGGGTCTGACTAGTACTTCACTAATTAATCCTCTTATCATCAGATCCGTAATAGCTTTTAAAAACAAATTTATTCATTTTTAATTTATTTGTTATTTTGTTAATTAATTTTATCATTGAATTATTGAAATTGAATGCTACAACATTCATACATATAATTGAGAATGAAATATAAAGAATAAATTAGTTTATCAATAAACATAAAATTCTTTTTAAACGAACTTAAACACACATATCATCTAGCAGATGTGGTCCTGGCTTTCCGTTTTTGCAGTCATCTTGCTAAACTGGTCTACCACTCCATCTAAATGTCCACATCGAGAGTGTAACGACAATACACAACAGGGGTACAGTTTATCCTCTTGACCAATATTCTTGCATACAACAGTTAGATCAAACGTCTGAATGTTTGGCATTAGTTTGGTAACTGTCGATAGATACTGCTCAATAGTTATCGAGGGTTACAGGATAATAATTTAATAAGCTAGACGCGCGTTTCGTCTACATAAGACACATCAGTGACGCTCAGATCAAAATATTTATTAAACCAAACAAGTACAAAGTTGTAGAGCATTGAGAACCCAAAATTCGAAAACAAATTGTGCCAAATACGGCTAAGGTAATCTATTCCTGTTATGGATTTTCTTTATGGGCGAACTGTAAATCTGCTCACCATTCGATAACCCAACGCATAGTTTTCAAATACAATGACACCATTTTTAAGAGACCACTTAAGAGAGAACACCAAAAAGTAGTCTCTGAAGACAGATGGTCTTTTAATACAGGTTCAAACCATATGAAATACACTACAGAGTGATCTGAATTTTATGGTTTTATAATACAGGTTTTTGCTTAATACAGGTCGTCTCTAAAGTAGGTTTGTGTTGTTTTCGTATCCTCATAT
Organism: Mytilus trossulus; assembly: GCF_036588685.1. NCBI lineage: Eukaryota > Metazoa > Mollusca > Bivalvia > Mytilida > Mytilidae > Mytilus > Mytilus trossulus. Next base: position 53,536,172 of record NC_086379.1, on the reverse strand, counting down.
GGAGCTAGTATTCGAGGTTTACATTATATCATGTCTACATTGTAGGTGGCACGGTATTATTTACATTCCGGAGTTTTTAGTGCTTTTTCGTGTACCCTACTCAAAACAAATTGAAGGTATCTAAACAGTGTGATAGGATAAAAATACAGTATCCACTGAATACAATGTGTATTTATATATACTTTTCCAAACTGAGGGATGAAATAATTTTTTATACAGGTGAAAATGAATTATTGGGAATTTTTTATTCACTGCATGATAAAAGACCTAAAAGTACTGATAGCATCAGGTTAAAAGCAACAAAAAAAACAAGTTAACAGTCATTATATATATTAAATTAATGTTTGAATATTATAAAAGTACTTCAATTAATTGTGTATTTGGTCTCCGATATGGGGTTGTTTCATTAGTTGTTATTGGTTCTAAATTAGCTGTGAGAAAAGAGGGACAAACGATACCAAAGGGAGAGTCAAACCCATAGATGAAAAATAAACTGACAATGCCATGGCTATCAAAGAAAAAAAACCAGGTAAATATTATTACACAAGATACAACATAGAAAATTAAAGACTAAGCAAAACGAACCCCACTACAACTGGGGTGACCTCGGGTACTCCGGAAGGGTACGCATATTCTGCTCCACATGTTGCACCCTTCAGAAATTGTAAATACCCTCAATCAGTACTAAGTATATTTTTTGTATACAAGTACCTGGCCAAAATTCACTTTGTGCTTTTGTTAGATATATTTCTTTCCGTCTGATGAGTTAATTCGTTTTCAACTGAATTTTATAGTTGTTTTTATGTTGAACTGTTAAACTACTGTCCCAAGTAAGGGAATAGTTGGGTTCCCACTTTCATTGTTTAACCCCGCCACATTATGAATGTGTCTGTCCTCAATCAGGACCCTGTAATTCAGTGGTTGTCGTTTACTGCTGTGTTGTTTCTTTGTTTTTCGTTCAATATTTTGTAGATGATGCTGGCCACTAGTTTTTTTGTTTGAATTTCCTTATATTTGTCATTTCGGGGTTATTGTGTCTGTTGTTTTCATTCAAGTTATTGATGTGTACCGTTCGATTGGGCTAAGCTATTTCCAACTGATTTCTACAATATGTTCTGATAATGAATTGTTACACCACTGTCCAAGGTCAGGGGCCATTAAGCGACCACGCACATGTTTAACCGAAAGTTAGGAGCATTCAGTTTAGTGGTTCATGTCTATCATATGTATTGTCATGTCGATTTTATTTTATAATTAGTTATCAAAAGTACCAGGATTATAATTTTATACGCCAGACGCGCGTTTCGTCTACATAAGACTCATCAGTGACGCTCAGATCAAAATAGTTAAAAAGCCAAACAAATACAAAGTTGAAGAGCATTGAGGACCCAAAATCCCAAAATAACCGACTATATGGTATTGGTTTTGTCATTGTCGAAAGCATTACAGTTATCTATAATTGCATATATGCTCTTCATTTGAACTCTTGTAGATAATTGTCTTCAGGACAATCATACTACATCTCTTTATTTGTATAATGAGAATGTATCGTAAATAGTGACATTTTAATGTAAGACTGTAGATTGTTACTTATTACCACATATAGTTTACTAGAAAATAAAAGCGCATGTACTTTGAATATCATATAAATGTAAACATGTGACATCATCTTTATGGTAAGTAAAAAAAAGCGCAACGAACATAATTTTAACGCGTGTTCTACCCAAAAAAGGCTACCTTAAGTGAGCTGTATTTGGCAAAACTTTTCTGAATTTTTGGACATCAATGTTCTTCAACTTTTTTTTTTTAACTCGTCTCTGATGACTCTTCTGAAAACAAAACTCACATATGACATACCCTAACATAAGCATTGTATCTTTGTATTTTTTCATGGGAGTTGTATATATAATAATATCAATTTTGATTTCCTTAAACGTTTATTTAAAACAAGTCATGAATATAATAAAATATGCATGCAGATAAAGGCAACAGTAGTATACCACTGTTCAAATATCGTGTTAGCTTAATATGTTATGCTCTGTATGTACTTCTCTGTTCATTAAATATTATTTTAAAAACAATTAACAGAACTTAAATACATTTTTGCAAATATGTGTTGGCAGATATTGAATGTGTTCATGTTCGTTGTTACTTATTTTACATTGAAAGTATTGAAAATAAAACTAAGAAATGAATTGGTTGTTGTCAATTGCTATTTTCTAGAAAGTAGAACTGTTGAATTATATGAAGGATGTGAAAAATGGGCTTTGCTCATTGTTGAAGGCCGTACGGTGAACTATAGTTGTTAATGTCTATGTCATTTTGCTCTTTTGTTGATAGTTGTCTCATTGGCAATCATACCACATCTTCTTTTTTATATAATACAAATTAATCAGTATGAGCATCATATAAATATAGATTCTTACACGCAGTGTCTTCAATCGCTTTGTACAATAAGCTTCTACTTAGAAAAGTCAACTCTGGAATGTTTTGAATAGTCCTTTAGATTTTAATTGAGTAATGGTTGTGTTGAATGTAATAAGATGGTGCCATTTCATTTTGTGTGTAGAGACCTAAGAAAAGTTAAAAAAAAACGTATACGGGAAACATTTTCGCTGATTTTCGCGGATGGAGCAAAATTGCCAAAACAAATTCGGCCAATTTAAAAGTGCACATGCAGAAGTGTTTTGATAAAATTTTTGATTCCTCCAAAATAATAACCGCCAAAATATTTCGTATACCTTATTTAATGAAACTTGCGACATTGTACTCCCGCGTAAATAATCCGCTTTACGGTAGTATTTTCCGTTTCGAAATGAAAGATTTACATTCAGTGAAATTTTTTCAATCATTTTTGGGGCTATTGAATATATCTGTTTACTGATCTTCAAGAAATCTATTAAACTTTAGGTTTACAATGTTGTTTTCAATTATAATAAGATTGCACAGCTTTTAACATAATGTCGTCGACTACTACATAACCTTGGGATACTTTTCCAATAATTACGGACAATGATATGATTGTTTGTCTTGTTTATTTGTCCACCGAGGAAGATCAAAAGTCAGCAGTGATGAAAAACCATAATGATTACTACTTTATTCAGATTGTGTCTACTTAGCACTTTGTTTAACTACAGAAAAGACTTCTCTGAGTAATGATTGACGTACATTTACAAATTGCTACATACGGTTTGTAAATGTTACTTGTAAAGGGTAGCTTCATACTTTGGATAAAGAGATCCAATATGTTTGTGTCTACATTGATCAGCTATACAGGAAATAGAAATAGTTCTACTCCTTTTTGAATGTATGCAGTATTCAGTTTCACTGTAGCAACTGAAGCAGGCTTTCTTTACACATCTTTCGAAATAATGCACGTTTTCATTTATTCCCTTGTTCAAGTAAGACAATGTTATATAGTGTGAAACATATTGTTATGACATAAGGTGTAGATATGTAAAATTGTGCTATATATACCACTCATGTGTTGTTAGTTGGATTTACTTTTCTTTTTTTTCTAATTTTAGTGTTGGTAGTCTGTGTGAGTTTTTGGCGATTCATGTTATTCAATTTTGTCTGTGTCAATAACTTTGGATGCAATATAAACTATTAAACATACAAGAGGGGCTAAAGATACCAGAGGGTCATTAAAGCTCATAGATCAAAACAAAACTGACAACACCATGGCTAAAAATGAAAGAGACAAACAGACAAATAATAGTACACAAGGCACAACGATATCTATCGTTAAATGTTTTGAAGTCATTTTTCACTTCACTCTAAAATAATGTGTCGTGTTATCTACGCTTAATTATTCACATCATGTCTCGCATATGTATGTAATTTGATTATGTAGCACAATGTATACTGTATAAATTATACTATGGATGTTTTTTTTTTCTCTTTGTAATAAGCGTCTTTGAACTCTTGTTATCATGGAATTAAAAACGTTGATTAGATATTTGTCTTAGGTTTGATCTTTTCGGTTTTTTACAATTTTTATTCAATCTACCATGAGTTCTAGCTTGATATTTGAAGTTAAACCCGAATTGACTTATTATCAAAATTCAAAAATTTAGCTGAAATATGAAATCCGGTGTAATCAGTCGCAAAAGCCGATCATGATCCGATTATTTATTTCATATGGATATGTGAAGACAGCTTAGGTTAATGAAGTGGTTTTAGATTATGTTTGTGTTGTATATGAATATAATCGATTTAAATAGACAGATAAGGATATTTTTGAATCATAGAAGTACTCTCAAATTATCGCAAGTTTTATTTCTTTTCTTATACAAATTAAAATTCAGGCAGACTGCTTGATATAAGCAATGTCAAGTTCAGTACCTGTTTTAAATTAAAATCATATTTCTTTCTTTTCGTATCATCTTTACAGGCCGATTCTTTGATGTAAGCAAATTCAAGTTCAGTGCCTGTTTTAATCTTGAACAATATTTCTTTCTTTTTCAAATCATCATTGTAGGCCTACTCCTTGATATGAGGTATGTCAAGTTCAATTTCTTTCTTAATGAATGTATGTCATTTGAACATCGGTACACTACTACTGCTTTAAATGTATACAATATTTAGTTTTAAAGAGGTGTGAAATACTTTAAATGCCATTCGGAACTGTCATGCTTAGAAAAATTATTATCTGTATAAACCAATATTTGTAATTGCTATTTTAGACTTTAAATAAAATTTTAAATTATTAACAAATAAGTATATATAAATTTTGAATTCGAGCGTCACTGATGAGTCTTTTGTAGACGAAACGCGTCTGGCGTATATACTAAATTTAGTCCTAGTATCTATGATGAGTTTATTTACAATAGTTGTTTTTTTCAAAGTTCAATGAAAAACTGATGGTCTTATGAAATTCTGAAAGGCTTTCAAAAAAAATCACCATAGATAACAGGTTTTGAAATTTGCTCGACAAACCTGCTTTTTGTTAACAACAAACGCATCTGCAACGCTCGAATCTTAAAAAGTTAATAGGCTAAATAAATTACGAAGTTGTTCACCATTGAAAATTAAAAAAAACAACAAAATGTTTTGCCAAAGACAGATATGGTATCATATTTCTGAGAATGGAAAATCAGCAGTATTTCCCGACAATTCAAAATTAAATGAATAATTAACTAATAAATATGATTATTAATAATATGTCATGTCAACACTAAAGTGTTGTCTACTGGACTGGTGATAACCGCGTATTGGAAACCTTTTTAAACAGTTGAGTGGACCAACTGGTTTCAGATAAAACCTTATTTAGGCTGTTTGTTTTTCTCGTTTAAATTGTTTTGCATTTGCCATTTCTTGACCATTTATTGCCGGCTATGTGATATGGGCTTTGCCCATTGTTAAAGGCCGTACGATGACCTAGAGTTGTTAATTTCTGTGTTATTTGGTCTCTTGTAGAGAATTGTATCATTGGCAATCATACCATTTTTCTTTTTTATACTTATATGGTGTACGCCAAACTAGCGTTTTATCTATCAAAAAATATTGCCCTCGCATATAACAGATTAACAGCCTAATCATATACGAAGTTGAAGAGTTCTGAGATAAACACATTCCAAAATGTATCGCTTTAAACAAATAAGATAAATTCTTTGATTTTCGAACAATTCAAATAGCCTTTCATTGTGTGAAAAAGTAAAAGAAAAAAATGAATAATAAAGCAGTTGTTTTCAAAATCATTAATGTGTTTGAGGATATGAATTTGATAAAGGACTTTCCGTATAAGGTTTTTGTTGACCTCGGTATTTTTCTTAGTTTTTAAATTTTTATGTATACTGTAATCAATTGTAAAAACAACATTTAAATAAACAAATTATTTACCAAATATAGGGTTATTATCGCAAAGTATTTTGTTCAGTCTTTTTCAATCGTTTACGTTTGCAATGTTCGTGATGGAAACGTACAGTTAAATAACTATTGATTGACAACACTGAATTAAAAAAAAACACTGTGTACTAGCAGATTATAACAAGTATGAATATGGAAGTGTTTTCGAAAAAAAATATTTTGCACTCTTTTTGGAATATCAAATAAACTTTTAAAAACTATGCTATTCATAGGACTGATAGTCAGTACTTTTTACATAAGAATAGTTTTTTTTTATTACACTGTTCTTATTTCTTGAAGTATCAGGTTATGGTATTGACACGTGTGTGTACTATACGCACTGAGCAGTACCAGTATCTGTCAAATTCAAGAAATATTTACACCATTAGGTCTTATATACATCAGTTATCAGTTGGTAATCTTACATTTTTAAATTTTTCTTGAATCAATCGCAGAAGCTGGATATTCTTGTCTAGACTGCAGAAATCCCGTGAAAGATATTGACTACGATAAAAAATTAAAGAAGAAAATAATTCAATTTGAAGAAGGGGAAAAGGGACAGTTATGTCATTCGCTCATATTTTAAATCTAAAATAAAAAGAGAATACTCATCGGACTTTATATAACGTAAAATATTTGTAATTCACAGTCAAACCTGATATACAGGTCAACTCTGTTGAGCATACAACCGTATTGTCAGGTCTCCTTCTTTCTGGCACATGTGTTGGCAAAATTTAAAACGTTTTATAAAAAAAATTACGAGAAGGATACACACATTGTTTTAAATTCGTTTGAAGTGTTTGCGTTTTATTGTTTAGGCATTTATTTGTGTTGTTGCCGTTTTGAATTTTCCTTAAAGTTCGTTTTTTTATAAATACTTTTTTAGATTCCGAACAGATATATTGTGAAGATACCTGTCTATTTTTAAGACTGCGCGCTAATCTCTACATGTCTTTTAGTTGTATTGTTTTTGTCAATGTATTGCTTTGTATATTGCTTTCAAAAGAAAATGATGCATACTGTAGTATCCAGATTAACCTGGGAACTCACATCATACACATCCGCAACTCTTATTATTACGTTACGTTGCTACAGCATTATTTGTATATTGTTTTGAGACAGCCATTATTAAATTACTATCTAAAGAAGCTAGTCTTAGATGTTTCATTGGCGACGAGGATGAACAAAACTGACGATTTTGAAGGAAGGAAATAAAGAAGAATACGTTAAAAGCCGAAATCAAATCAGGAACGAATTTACCTAAATACCAAAAGACGAAAATGGACGGCGGAGAACCGCAACGGATCACAGTTGTAACGGAGACGAGAAATTTAAGAACAATTCCATTTATTCAAAGTGATGATCCATTATCTACTGGAAAACAATTGGAAGACTGGTTAGAAGGAATTGAAAGAGAATTTAGATACTTCAAGATAACACAGCCTGAGGATAAAAAGGATGCACTTTTGATTTATGGAGGAAAGGAATTAGTGAAATTGGAAAAAAGTTTAAAGAATGATATAACAGCTGGGACAGATGAGTATGATGTATTGAAAAATAAGATAAATAAATATTTTTTGCCAAAGAAGAATAAACATCATTCAAGATATATATTTTAAAAAATTAGGCCAGAGAGAGGAGAAATGATAGGTTGTTATGTATCTAGACTTAGAGAAAAAGCAAATGATTGTGATTTTGGAAACACAACAGAAGAAAGAATACTTGAACACTGTATAAAAAATATTGAAAATAAAGAATTGATTAGAAAAGCCATTAGTAAAGGTTGGGACTTGGATAAATTTATTGAGGAAGCAGCACATGTAGAAGACACAAATCTTCATCTGAAAGAATGAGGAAAGAAGAACCTAATGTTGTATATAAAGTGCAGAACACATTTGAAAGGAGATTCGAAAGGAGACAAGACAGTAACAGACCAAGAAGAACAATGGCAACAGATAATCAACGTTCACAAGATTTGTGTAACTATTGTGGATTTCGTCATGAAAGCAGAAGATGTCCAGCATATGGAAAAGATTGCAGGTCTTGTGGAAAAAAGAACCATTTTGAATCAATGTGTAGATTTAGGAACAAACAGGATAGTAAATATAATCAAAGTAAAGGAGGAATGATGCAGAATATAAACAGAAAAAAAGTGACAAAAACTGTTGAAGACAATTTCAGTGAGGATTCCGATCAGTATGAGGAAGAAGATTATTTTGATGAATCTGTAAAATATGTTGCAAGGATGGGAAAAGTGAAGTCAATTTGTAGAAAAGGTCACAATGAGAAAACTGTGAAGATTCATTTAGGAGATGTAGAGATGAAGGTTGAACCAGATAGCGGTGCAGATGTGAATGTTATGGATGAACATCATTTTTCAAATTTAAGGAAGTTATCTAAAAATAAACTAAAATTGGAGAAAAGTAAAACAGTACTTAGTACACTTCAAAATTCACTTCCCGTAAAAGGAGAATTTAAAACTATCGTACGGAACGAGACATGTGGAATGGAAACAAAGTTTATCGTTATTCAAGGAAGAATAAATTCACCACCATTGCTTAGTAGAGCAACACTTAAGGAATTAGGAATGATAGAAATAAGACCAGATGGGTCATTTGCAGAACCGAATGATCTTAAAGTAACAAACGAGAAAACTAACGAAGGTGCTGATGTGATGCTTGTAACTGAAAATGGGAAAATAGAAATGATGACTCAAATATTGAACGAATTTGAAAGTATTTTTGAAGGGATTGGTAAAATAAGAGACTATAGAAATGACAGTGAATTATACGTTAAGTTCAGCATGAAACCAGGAATAGCACCAATTGCTCAAAAACCAAGACAAGTTCCATATTACTTGCAAGAACCACTTAAACAATGGTTGGAAGAGGGAGTTAAATCAGATATATTCGAAGAAGTGCCATCAGGAACACCTGTGCAGTGGTGTTCTCCATTAGTTGTATTACCAAAACCCAAGTTCAGTGAAGTTGATAAGGACAAATTAGAACCGCATATGATAAGAGCATGTGTCGACATGAGGATACCAAACAAATTCATGGAAAGGAACAGGATAATCCAGAGCCCAGTTGTAGAAGATTTCATATACAAGTTCCATACATGTAAAGTATTTTCGAAGATGGATTTAAGACAAGGATATCATCAACTTATGTTGGATCCAGAATCCAGAGAAATTGCAACTTTCAGTACACCTTGGGGAAACATGAGACCAAAAAGACTAATATTTGGAGCAAAGTGCTCACAAGATTTATTTGACGAACAAATGTACAGAATATTTGGAGACATACCAAATTGTTTGAATCAAAGAGATGATATACTTATAGGGGGCGTCAACACAGAGGAACATCACAAAACACTGAGAGAAGTATTAAAAAGAGCAAAAGATTTTGGAATAACACTAAATAGAGAAAAATGTGAATTTGGAGTTAATGAGTTAGAATTTTATGGATATAAATTTACAAAGGATGGATTGAAGCCAACAAATGAGAAAGTTAGAGCTGCAAAAGAAGCAAAAGCACCAGAGTCAAAAGAAGCAGTAAGAAGTTTCTTAGGAATGATTGGATATTTATCAAAGTTTATACCGAGATACACACTACTAACAGCATCACTTAGAATACTAACGCATAAAGATACACAGTTCAAATGGGGACACGAAGAGAATTCAGCATTTGAGAAGCTAAAGGACAGTATTACAAATGAAAGTACAATGGCATTTTTCAATCCGATGAGACCGATAGTGTTACGATGTGAAGCAAGTTTCAATGAAGGACTGTCAGCAGGATTATTTCAACGAACAGAGAAAGGATTACAACCAGTACATTTCATTAGTCGATCTATGTCAGATACAGAAAAGAGGTATAGCCAGACTGAAAGAGATACATTATCTATTCGATGGGCAAAGAATAGATTCAGTATATATCTTCTGGGAGCACCCAAATTCAAGATAATCACAGCACATAAACCATTGATACCAATGTTTAATAAGACGACGATCAAGCTACCACCACGTATTGAAAAGTGGGTCATGGATATGCAGGATGTAGACTTTGAGATAATGTATGAACCAGGAAAAGATGAAGCTGACCCGCTAGACTTTTTATCAAGACATCCTTTGCCTGAAAAGGAACACGATGGAACAGAGAGGGTGATAAAAGCAGTCATTCACAATGAACATGCTGTAATACTAGAACGATTACAAGAAGAAACTAACAAGGATAAACACTTACTTAAATTAAAGGACTGTATATTGAAAACTAATTGGGAAAGAAACAAGAAAGACATGGATATTATACCATATTACCATATGAGAAATGAATTATACGTAGCAGAAGGACTCGTGTTCAGATTGAATCAAATTATAGTTCCGAAGACACTGCAAGAAAAAGTGATCAATGCTGCACACAAGATGGGACATTTTGGAATGACCAAAACAAAACAAATGTTGAGAGAGAGATATTGGTTTCCAACAATGAATGCTATGGTTGAAGAAAACATTAAACACTGTTTTGAATGTCAAGTAACAACAAAACAACAAGGAAAAGAACCATTGAAGATGACAGAAATACCAGAAAATCCATGGGAAGTTGTATCTGTAGATTTTGGAGGACCATATCCAGATGGACACTATAATTTAGTGGTAATTGATAAAAGAACAAGATATCCTGAAGTAGAAAAAGTAAATACAACAGCTTGCAAACAAACAAAAGATAAACTTATGAGGATCTTTGCGACACATGGAATTCCAAGAAGGCTAGAAAGTGATAATGGACCACCATTTAATTCTGTTGAATTCGCCAACTTTGCTGCAGAACAAGGATTTGAACACCATAAAATTACACCCTTACACCCGAGAGCTAATGGAGAAGCCGAAGCCTTCATGAAAGTATTAAACAAGACCGAAAACATAGCAAATTTACAAAACAGGGATAGTGCAATAGCTGTACAGGAAATGCTTGTAGGATATCGTTCCACACCTCATCCAGCAACAGATGTATTACTCAATTTATTTCACTTGACTGGGCGGAGTTTAACCGGTTCGCTCATAATAAACCAGTCCATCTATGGATAGGTGTTTTAGAATAAACTCATCAATGAAGTGTCCAGTACTTCTTTTGTAAATTCCTTTGATGACACTGATAGGTGATTAGAAATCAGTTATAATTATAACGGCAATCTTCCTTATCACACACATCTGCAAATAGACTGTCCTTATGCAAATTAAAACGTAAGCTCCGCCCGATCAGTTGAAATAACATTGGTAATACAACCATATGAAACACTCATGAAAAGACGAGTCAGAACTAAATTAGGATATATTCCAAGAACAAACAAAGATGAAGAAATTGCAAATGATAAAAAAATTAATGAAAAAGACAAATCTTACAAAGACAAAATAAAACATCAAGCTGAGAAAAGAAATACCAGAAAACACAATTTAAAGATAGGCGATTATGTGTTATTGGAACAAAACAAGAGAGACAAATGGACAACAGCATATGAGCCAGCATTCTATGTAGTTTTTGTAGTAAATGGCTCAACCATAGGTGCAAGAAGAGTATCAGATGGAAGAGAGATTCGTAGGGATGCTAGTAAATTTAAAATAGCAAACAAACTGGTAAAAGAAGAAGAATATGGGCCCCCCGCAAGACAGGCGCGGGAGGGGGCAGAGAATACAGAATATGGGCCCCCGCAAGACAGGCGCGGTAGGGGGCAGAGGATACAGAATATGGGCCCCCCGCAAGACAGGCGCGGGAGGGGCAGATTGGAGAGAGGAACTGCTAAGGAATACAGAACAAAAGATTAATATTAACAATGAACAAAGTTTAAATCAATTGTCAAATCAGAGACCCTAACGCGAACGTAGGGTACCAGAACATTTTAATGACTACATTATGTCACGGAGATAAACTGACAATGGTATGAAAATACAAGTGAATTTATACAGACTGCTAATCAAAGACAACACAAACAAAGTGAAATACTTTTTATTTATTTAATTTCAAACTTCTATTTTTTTATAAGTTAAGGAGGAATGTAGTATCCAGATTAACCCGGGAACTCACATCATACACATCCGCAACTCTTATTATTACGTAACGTTGCTACAGCATTATTTGTAGATTGTTTTGAGACAGCCATTTTTAAATTACTATCTAAAGAAGCTAGTCTTAGATGTTTCACCAATGAATCGTGCGATGTGCATGCCATTAAAATATTGGCGAATATTGGTTCATAAATGCATGATCGAGTAGCATCAACTTAACAACAACCAATAATACTTACAGATTATCGTTGATTATCTCAACGAGATTGATTTTCTCGTTTGAGCTGAAACAGCGAAAGTGAGAAAAGCAATCGAGTTGAGATGACCAATGATAATCTGTTTATCGCTATTTTACCTATGAATACGTTGTCAATTTCAATGTCAATTTTGTTAGCAACGCCACGTGGCCTCCTTAGTTTCTAGCAATAATTTTTCCATCTCAAGCGAGAAGCATGGTATGAAAATTATCACAAAAAAGATCAAAGGAAAAATGCACAAAGTAGCGATAAATTGAAATATCAGTGTTATCAGTACCAGGTTAGGGATATGACAGTTGTTTAAATTCGTTAATTGTGTTTATCCGATTTTTAGTATACAACGGTAATTAGAGTTGATCAACAATTCTTAACGTCTAAAACTCTGCACAATTTATCAAATGCAACTTTGTCGTTCGCCCTCATTCTAGGGAATATTTAAAAAAAAACTCTGAACAGATTCTGTCCGATGAGCTTTTATTTGGTTTAAAAGAAACATGAACAGATGGCAGCGAAAAAAGAGTATAGTAGTAAATGTTCCCCTCTTTTTGACTCAACCATTCGAATTAAGAAAAAAAAGCTAAATAGAAAATGGTACATTAATTTTATAGTTAAACAACAACAAAAACGAACTGCGGGATAATTCAAAACTGAAATTTCGTCATCGAATGGCAAAATCAAAAGCTCAAACACATCATGCGTATTGATAACAACTGCCATTTTCCAGACTTGATACATTCATTTTGTATGTAAAAAATGATCGATTAATTCTGGTTCTTGCTGTATTTGGCAAACTTTCTGGAATTGTTTGTCCTCATTGCTCTTTAACTGTATTTGACCTTTCTACAATATTTTATTCGAGCCTCACTGATGATTCTTTTGCAGACGAAACTCGTTTCTGTTCCATATTTTAAATTCTACATATGATGAGTTTATTTATGGCTGGCTAAACTTCTCACTTGTATGACAATCGCATAAAAATACTTTATATTAACAGAACTGACAACCTTTACAAGTAAAAATGTCAAAAATAAGAATACAGTAGTCATCAATGTGTGATAAACCAAGGAATTGTATATTTGAACTTAATCACTCAAATAAGAAACAAATATACCAATTAAAAAAAAGGCTTTTAGACAAAAACAAAAGAAAAGAATACAAAAGTTTACATAGCACAACCACACAATGACAGAATGTTTAAGTACCGAGCCACGTCAAAGGATATTACCGAAAAATAGACCAAGTAGTAAAAGTAAAAATGTACAAAGACACAAAAAAGAATAATATAACACGTTATTAAGATGATAAACAATGTCCATACAGTCCGGTCTTAAAAGGCACTAAACCCTTTACCTTTTATATAATCAGAAAAAGAAGACAAATGCCAACACCAGTATCCAAAAGAAAACAGACATAAAAACAAAGTACATATTCTGATATCAAATTAGCATCTTAAAATCGAAGATGGACATTTTAAGTATACACGTATGAATGTACTTTTATTTGTCTGTTTGTCATTTTAATTTTAAGCCATGGCATTGTAAGTTTATTTTCAATCTCTTTGTTTGACTTTCCCTCTATTAACCTTCGCCCATCTTGTTTAGCTTGCTGTTTGGTGTGAGACTGTACTATTATATGGATTTACCTATACCAATTATGACTTGGATGGAGTGTTGTCTCATTGGCACTCATACCACTCATATCTATGTATGGTTATTTTTACAATTTCAATTAAACAATTTTTGGTGTGTTATCAAATGAAAATAAACGCTACTTACTATACAATTCCGTTAGATCATCAATGAAGAGCGATGAATGTACTTTAACACATGTCATTACTGCATTATGTATAAAGACCATAGAAAGAGATTAAATGCTGTTCTGATTTTATCTTAATATCAAGTTACAAAATGGAAGGTTGCGAGTTGAATATACCGGTGTATGTCTCTTTTGATCGTATCTTAAAAGTAACAACGCACTATAAGAATTCATTTATAATTGATTTGTATTAGGCTTTTTAGAATGTAATTTATATCAGGTAAATTAATTTTCTTCAAAAGACTAAGATTTGGACGAACATATTTTATTTTCTTAAACTGTTCTTTTTTCTTCAATAGTGATACATATTGTATATTGTATGATAACTTCTAGGAAATTTGACACCGTATAGTTAATTTGATTATTGATGCTATCATTTTTTTCTACACCAGGTGCGCAATTCGATTGCGCAAAACAATGTTTTCTTCAGTGATGCTCGAGGAAAAACTGCTTACTTAAGAAGGGAGAGCTTATAAACCACAAATGGGGGGAAAAAGGATAGACAAAATCGGACAAGGAATCCAAACGAGAGAGATTTAAAATATTTTCCAAATTCTGTAGCATTAACTTTTTTCCCAAAATGTCTTTACCAAAGCACCAAAGTTCCAATGTACTAGATAAGATGCGTACCCATCTTCCATTTCATCTTTTTTCCAAGTGACGATAACTATAAACCCATGTTTTTCTATCATTTTCTAGATACGGTACAAAGTCAGGTCAATGACAGTTATTTCATCCGTTTGATGGGATTCAGTATTCGATTTTGTCATTTGTTAAAGACATTGTATTTTGAATTTCCTTGGATTTAGGTATATTTGTCATTTACTTTTTTTCTATGCGCAATCAGTGCAACAGAAAACAGGAAGTGTACTGATTATAAATACATTCTAACAAATACAAGGCATTCAGACGTGAGGTTTCATTGCACTGTTATATCTTAATTGGCATCTTCTTTCCATTTCTTATACGAAAAAGTAAACAAATGTTTTAAAATGTTTTGTCTTGTTAACGTTTGTTGCAGTTTCATGATATATAATTGGATGCAAATATCAAATAAGAATATCTGCGATATAGAATTGCATTCATCTTGCGAATTTTCGTCTGCGAATGGAATATAATAGACCATATACGGGTTGTTTAGTTGAACATTCTCACATGTATAATGTTACTCTGAACAATCAATGTACATGAATTGAACACAACTCTAACTGACACATAATACAACTGTTGTTGAATATAACCACACACTATATAACTTTTGTTCTTATACGGAATAAAAAATATTTATATAACATTTTGATCATAAAATTTAATTCTAAATGCACCTACTGTTCACATGTACATCAATATATTTTTTCCGGAACCTATACCGTATTCAGCTTTAAATTTGCTATCTTGTTTATGTATTGTAAATTGAGAAGCCCAAATGCTAAATAAAAACTATATAAGGTTCTTTCGGTTTTCAAATGGTACAATGTATAATCATTTCTGCTTACTTCTTATAATTGACATGATATAATACTACATCAAGTTTGAATAAATATGAAGATAAGAGTAAACATATAAAGATATATTACCAGTCTGGTTGCAGAATTGTGACTTAATTTTCTGTTAAAACATAGGTAATTGGGCAGGGTTTAACCCCGCCGCATTTTTGGATGTCCCAAGTCAGGAGTCTCTAGCCTTTATTAGTCTTGTATTGGTTTTTTAATTTTAGGTCATTCGAATATCTTTGAGTTAAGTGCGACGTTCGTTTTCACTGAACTAGTACACACTATTATTTAGGGGCCAGCTGAGAACCACGTATGGGTGCGGGATTTTCTCGCTGCGTTGAAGATCCATTCGTTGCCTTCGGCTGTTATCTGCTCTTTTTTTCGGGCTGTTGTCTCTTTGACACATTACCCATTTCCATAAAAAAAAAATTAAAACAAAAACCGAATGTCATGCACATTTTATTTCTTACGTTCTGTACTTTAAAAAAATACGATAGGTTTGAATAAAAATGTTTTATGCCTTTTGATACCTCTTCTGACTTCTGACTTCTGACTTGGACTTCTCTTGAACTGAATTTTATTGTGCATATTGTTATGCGTTTACTTTACTAGATTGCTAGTATAGGGGAAGGATTGAGATCTTAAAAACATGTTTCAACCCGCTGAATGTTTGCGGCTTTCCCAATTCAGGAGCCTCTGGCCTTTGTTAGTCTTGTATGCTTTTTAATTTTAATGTCTTATGTATAATTTGGAGTTCAGTATGACGTCCATTATCACTGTACTAGTATATTTATTTATTAAGGGGCCAGCTGAAGGACGCCTCCGGGTGCGAGAGTTTCTCGCTGCATTGAAGACCTATAGTGACCCTCTACTGCTGTCTGTTCTATGGTCGAGTTGTTGTCTCTTTGACACATTCCCCATTCTGAATTTTACTTTATATACCAAAAAATCCAGTCTTTTATATTTGTTGATCATATACTTAAATGTTCAAAGAATAATACATTCTACTTTTACCAACTTAAAAAACTTTCTATAGTAGGGTTGTTGTCTCTTTGACACATTCCCCATTTCCATTCTCAATTTTATTCGATTATATAATTTTAGTTAAGATCGAAAGAACAGCTGAGGCGGACGATTCCGAAAGGGACAAACCCGTTAAGACTTTAAACATGGCTTAAGTATGAAATGAATGCGAAATAAATTGCATTCAAATCTCTAGGCTGCCAACCAGAAAGACCAATTGTAGGTATGAAAAAGATCATTGCTGCTGCTGAAAACATCTGTTATATTCCCTGTTCATAATTTAAATTCAGTTCAAGAGAAGACAGAGTCTGATGTCAGAAGATGTAACCAAAGAAAATAAACAAAATGACAATAATACATAAATAACAACAGACTAAATAAACTTCAAATACTTTCAAAGCGTTTTATGTTTGTACCGGCCGACAAAGCAGCCAACAATGTGGTTGTGGTATGACGAAAATACTACACGGACGTTCTTAAGAATGAAATTTTAAATTCATCTACATTTAAGTCCATCCGCCTCATAGAGAGTCATATAATAAACTTGACCAACTATTTAATATTAGTCAGACCGTACGCGTACAGTTCGACCGTATGAGTATTTTGAAAAAGTACGCATATGGTCCAGACCGTACGCGTACGGTCCAAATATTCATACGGTCTGGAACATACATATACATTTTCATGGATCTACAATCTGTCGATACATGTAACTTGGCATTGCACAAGGTCATGTTTTTTCTCTGGCTGTTCATGACATCTTTACACTAAATCCATTGTATGTTGGATGTGTTCGGATTGAGTGTTGAGTCTTAGAGGCATGATTTTTTTATTAGTTGTTAGTGGCTCTGAACTAGCTGTCAGATAACTGTGAGTACTCTCAGATCTGTTCATTATGTCTTTTTGTGTCGGGATGTATAAGTACCCGGCCACGTCCACTTTTATTTTTGGTCTATCTGATGAGTTTTTCAACTGATTTTTATAGTTCGTTTCTTATGTTGTACTGTTATACCACTGTCTCAGGTTAGGGGAGGGTTGGGATCCCGCTAACATGTTTAAACCCGCCACATTATTGATGTATGTGCCTGTCCCAAGTCAGGAGTCTGTAATTCAGTGGTTGTCGTTTGTTTATGTGTTACATATTTGTTTTTAGTTCATTTTTTTTACATAAATAAGGCCGTTAGTTTTCTCGTTTGAATTGTTTTACATTGTCTTATCGGGGCCTTTTATAGCTGACTATGCGGTATAGGCTTTGCTCATTGATGATGGCCGTACGGTGACCTATAGTTGTTAATGTTTGTGTCATTTTGTGGATAGTTGTCTCATTGGCAATCATACCACATCTTCTTTTTTATACTAGCCAAAATATGCAATCCTTAATGACTTGACAACAGTATCGTAACTATATCCCTTCTTAATTAGTCTATTCAAAGGTTTTGTTAGTTTCTGAGGTGAATACTGACACCTTTGTGCTTTATAAAGAATATTTCCATAAAAAATTGGATGCGAAATACCTAAACGTATAAGAAGACTGCATGTTGAGCTATATTTACGAATGATGTCCTTATACCGATGATAAAATTTGACTAATTTGTGATATCGAAAACCCTGGTGTAATATTTTTTCAGTAATACATACATGTCTCTCGTTAAACATGTTAAAGTATTTTCAAAAGATTTGTTTTCCTTTTAATTATAGTTGCCTTAATAACAAGATTTTTTTTATCATATATAAAATGTCAATAATAAATTGAAACTGTGCCTTGCAGTCAAGAACAAATAGAATAAAGAAAATCCTAATGACTAATTTCATACATCTTACAATTTTATATATATATAAGTCTAAAGATTATGTTTCGAAAGTGTTATGTCTGTATGAAAAAGAAAAGACCATAATTTGAAGCCTTTGAAAAAAAGATCGGACGTCTTACTAGCTTGATTATCTTTATTAAATATGACATCAGCCATTACAGAGTGAGGGTAAATCATGTTTTTCCTTTCTCAGTGCAAACGATGTGTTGTAATTCGTCATTATTTGGTTTCTTCTTAAAAGGTTTATGCTTCAACATCGACTAGACGTACGTTTCTTTTAATAAGTAATGACTTGGGACAGATATATTTACTTGGTAACAATATGGTTGACGTTTTACGGTAACACTGGACAGGACGTACAATATCCCTTATATTGTCAATATTAATTATTTAGAAGATCGATCAAAATTTATGTGATCAACGACCTTATTACAGAAACAAATATCTACGTCTATTAATGCCTGGAAAATTCATCTCGGGGTTTATACAAATGAAATATATGTACTACTGAATGGTAGCTTTCCTTGAATCGTTTGTTGTTTACAAACCCATTTGCTCATTCATCCATTATTTTATCATAATCATTGTCATCGTTTATAATTTTTTGTTTTGTTTGGCAAACATGATATTCATGTATGTGTTTCGACAAAATTTACCTGCTTCAATTCATATGGACATTTTTTTCAATCATACATAGAGGCTAAATGGCAAATCCTCATTTTCGGGATTTCTATTTGGTATTGCTGTATATCATCTTTTTTTCTTTTTCATTCTACGTCAAATATTTTCTACAAGAGGATGTATAACGACATTGACCACCCGTGAAGGAGGATATTCAAAAATACGGGAACATTAATTGCACTTTGTACTCCGAAAAATTAATCACATATCTAAAATGTATCAGTTTTAAAACGAGCTCTCATATATATCCAAATTCAGAAATGGGTAGAGGAAATGAAGAAAGCTAAGCCATATACACATCAAGTAATATTAAAACAATTTTGCTTAATGAAACAACTACATCAAGGAATGGTGAAACCACATCAAGTTCTGACAAATTTTTATCGAGTAATGGCAAAACTATATCATGTTAATACGAAACCATGTCGTGAAATATCGAAATATCATTAAGAAATGACTATTACATGTTGAGTTATATTAAAAAAAATCGCTACGTAATGTCAAAACAATATTATTTTAAGACAAATTATCATAAACAAGAATACCAGAGTTCCACATACGACATATGTGGAGTTTCATACTAATGTCATAGCTGAATTACAGTGCAACTTTTCCTAAATCGTGTATTTGAAATTTAATTTACTAACAATATTCTATGTTTTTGCAATATTTAAGTGCAATTCCATAAAATCTAAAAAGAAAAAAATGAGAAATGAGAGTACGTACAAGATCAAAGGTTTAATTATAAAAGTCTTAACCACTGGACAGGACGTACAATATCCCTTATATTGTCAATATTAATTATTTAGAAGATCGATCAAAATTTATGTGATCAACGACCTTATTACAGAAACAAATATCTGCGTCTATTAATGCCTGGAAAATTCATCTCGGGGTTTATACAAATGAAATATATGTACTACTGAATGGTAGCTTTCCTTGAATCGTTTGTTGTTTACAAACCCATTTGCTCATTCATCCATTATTTTATCATAATCATTGTCATCGTTTATAATTTTTTGTTTTGTTTGGCAAACATGATATTCATGTATGTGTTTCGACAAAATTTACCTGCTTCAATTCATATGGACATTTTTTTCAATCATACATAGAGGCTAAATGGCAAATCCTCATTTTCGGGATTTCTATTTGGTATTGCTGTATATCATCTTTTTTTCTTTTTCATTCTACATCAAATATTTTCTACAAGAGGATGTATAACGACATTGACCACCCGTGAAGGAGGATATTCAAAAATACGGGAACATTAATTGCACTTTGTACTCCGAAAAATTAATCACATATCTAAAATGTATCAGCTTTAAAACGAGCTCTCATATATATATCCAAATTCAGAAATGGGTAGAGGAAATGAAGAAAGCTAAGCCATATACACATCAAGTAATATTAAAACAATTTTGCTTAATGAAACAACTACATCAAAGAATGGTGAAACCACATCAAGTTCTGACAAATTTTTATCGAGTAATGGCAAAACTATATCATGTTAATACGAAACCATGTCGTGAAATATCGAAATATCATTAAGAAATGACTATTACATGTTGAGTTATATTAAAAAAAATCGCTACGTAATGTCAAAACAATATTATTTTAAGACAAATTATCATAAACAAGAATACCAGAGTTCCACATACGACATATGTGGAGTTTCATACTAATGTCATAGCTGAATTACAGTGCAACTTTTCCTAAATCGTGTATTTGAAATTTAATTTACGAACAATATTCTATGATTTTGCAATATTTAAGTGCAATTCCATAAAATCTAAAAAGAAAAAAATGAGAAATGAGAGTACGTACAAGATCAAAGGTTTAATTATAAAAGTCTTAACCATCCTTCGTGTCGTATATTATTATCTGTAAGTACATTCAAGTCACATCTTTTAATAGTGATGTCTTCAACATAGATATTGTTGATTTATTTATGAAACCACACTGAACATCTTTAAATATAGTTCAAATATACTATAGAGTTACTGCACTTACAATTTAGAATTTTGTCCATAATGCATGAGCGTTAGCTAGGGTGATATTGATAGTGTACTAAAAATGCATTAATACTTTCATATGATGCAAAAAGTTAAAGTTAAGTATATATCATGTTTATTTTCCTTTGATAAAGTCATCTTTAAACTTATATTACTCCTCTTTATCTACTGATCATCATTGGTTAATATTTACCTTTTAATGCCGAAAGTGACAAGGATTTGATTTCAGTAGTTAAAATCGAGAACATTTTGATAAAAACATATATGTATAAACTGTTAAAGAAGCGTCCAATACGCTATTCGTCGACCCTTGGAATAGCAAACACCTAAAGTGCATAAACAAACAAACCGGAAGCAAATGCTTCAATGGTCAATATAGTTGTTCAGAGATAACATCCGATTAACAAAGTTAAGTATGGAAATGGGGAATGGGTCAAAGAGACAACAACCCGACCATAGAACAGCCAACAGAATAAGGTCACCAGTATGTTGTCAATGTAGCGAACTACCATATGACCCTCAATGTCACTATTCAATTGACAGAAAATCATTTCTCAACCTTGTAAAGTTAGAAGTAAGAAATGCAATATGAATGAAGACTTTTGAAAAAAGAATGTCCCTACAAATCCTTTGTTTGAATCCAACATTCGTCTGTGCCCAAGCATCGATTGCTGCACTTTCGCTTTTTTTCGATGTTCTTCAACTTTGTATTGATGTTGGTATATTTCATTAAAGTTCACATTATTTAATATGACAGCAACACTGATATGATATTTCAAAACAAAAGCAAACGCGAAATGATAAAATTGGTTTACTTTTGACATGGTTGATGACGAGTCTACTTCAAATTCCATTTTTTCCAAGTAACTTCTATGTCTGAATTATTAAACAGTACCAACTTTAATGTACTGCAACAGAAAGGCATCTTGGCAATTTGTTTTACTGTGAAATTCAAGCCTGAAATATTAAAACATCAAAAACTAATACAAACGTTGATAAAGGTAGACATGATAAGGAAATATTCAAAACATGACCAGGGAATAAGGGATATACTTTTTGATTAATATAAGAATTTTAACAAGTCCAAACAAAGAGTAATCAGGGTGTAGTAATAATCTATACAAGAAGTCATTTGTATGCATACATTGTATTTCCTAATTGAACTATAGAAACTGTATAAAAGACTTCTCAATTATTCCAGTGAGCTTGTACGATATCATGTAAAATATAGACAATATTGGTTTACCTATGTTCAGATCTCGTTAATTCATTTGAATCTACAAATCAACTGTAAACAACTGCTAAAATAGAGAGCACAGAAAAAATAAAACCTAACGGGTGTCAAAATATGCTAAACGAATTACAAAGTCAAAACGAAACAAATGAATTGCAAAAGACATACAACAATATACAAAACATAAAAAACTCTTCAAAGATACCAGGATTAAATATTTACCCCAGATGAGTGTTTCGTCTACAAAAAGACTCATCAGTGACGCTCGAATCAAACATTGGTTAAAAAGCCAAATAGAGTACAAGGTTGAAAAGTAGTAAGGAACAAAGTCCTATTTTTTTTTGTAAATACAGATAAGGTAATCTACTTCTGAGGTAGAAAAGCCTAAGTTTTCTCAAAAATTCAAAGTTTTGTTAACAGTTAATTTATAATTATGAACATATCAATGATAACTCAAGTCAACACAGAAGTGCTGACTTCTGGGCTGGTGATACCCCCATATATAACTGAGCCACAAGTCCCAAACAGTGGTGATCCCATGTGTCTAATCATCTCCTACCATGCGAATCCAGACATCCAGGATTTCGAACATAACAAACAACAGTACACAACACAAAAGGAAGAACACCAAGGACTAAGCAAAATGCACACCACCAAAAACAGCGAGCGTTCTCATGTATTCTAGCTCTACTGGTGGCACTCTCGCGAACTTAATGACAAGTAAAATTCCGTAATAAGTCGCTGTTTATAATGGTATGAATAACAAAACAAAAACAAAAAAAAAACAACAGGATTATAGAAATGTTGCAAAAATCATGATTTGAAATACAAAAAGCTAATAATACTAACAACAAAGATTTATATATACTCCAAACTGCAGTGTCGCTTCAAAGAAATGGCGATAGGGAAATAAAAACTAGGTGAACAAGCAGCGTTCATGAAAGGTGTCAGTTATTATTCTGTGGTATACATGTCGCATTGTACTATAATATTATTACTTTTATGTAATTCTCTGTCCTTAGTGGTCTTGCGTTTATTTGTATTGTGTTCCTGTCACGTAATTTTGTAATTTTATCGGTATTTAAACGTTGACATATAAGCGGGAGGATTGGCTAGACATAAAATCCTGTTCAATAGACCTTTTTTCTTAAAAATGTCATTTACCAAGTCAGGAATATAGCCGTTTCTATTTATGGTGGTGTTCTATTTTTCTTGTTGTTCAATGTTTCTGTTGATATGTTGATTTCCTCTAATAGTAATGGTTAATGTGTGCCCCTCGTTTTTGGTTTCTGGCTCGGAATTGTCTTTTCGATAACAGAACGTCTAGCCTACAAAGTATTAATCCTGGTAGCTGTCATGAGTATACGTATAATGAAAAGGCACTGTGTGTAATCAGTTTCAAAAATAATGTTGAAAGGAGAAAGTGCATTTTTTTTTAAATGCTGCCTATTTAATTAGAAAACGTACATAAGGGCATATATGTGCATACGATACAGTTACAGGGGAGGTAATGACGCTGCTAATGTAAATTGCTTCTTTCGTGACGCCAAACTGTGACATGTGGGGAAAACATGCAGTTTTTGACTGATTTTTATCATTCAAACTGATTAAACTTGAAAACAAGTTCATGGACCCTTCTTTTTTAAAGTGACATTACGTTTGATTACTTATGAAGATTATGTGTACAAGTTTTCATAAATATGTCAATAGTGCAAGTGTTTTAGATTTGATAAATATACATAACGAAAATGATGTTATTTTTCTAACTTCATGAACATGATGAACATTTGATAAATGTGAGTAATTTTCAAAAATAAAATGTACAAATTTATAGAAAATTTATATGAAAAAGAAATTACAGAAGATTTAACAAAAAACATCTTGTGTTCATCTTTTAAAACAAAAAAGTTGTGTATTTCTCTCGAAAGGAAAAACACGTCCACAAATCCAAATTTTGAGGAAATATCTGAAATTTCAACCTCAATTTATTCAAAAGGTAGCACATGATGGTGGTTTTTTTTTACATATTATCATGATTATAGCATATTTGATTTAATTAGGTAAAAATAAGCCTCAAGTAAATTTTCATAAAAATTTCAATATGAGATCAAAAATGTATCGTATGCCCTTAAATTTTAAAAAATGTGTTGCCTATAGAACTATCAGAATATTTCCTTGAACCCCTCATTTAAAGATTACAACACTACGAGAATATCGTATTTGTCTACTTATATAAATGTTTATAAACATAAAAATAATTTTTATATTATTTTATCACGTATTGGATTATACAATATTTATGTGTTTTTGGATGTGTTGAAATTGTAATTATGAACTAATAAAAGGAGACGAGGAGGGGGAATACAGTCAAATCAAAATAAGAAAACATTTGAAAAAAACTCGATTTTACGTGAGAACGGTCTGCAGTTCCTGTTACATTAATATTAGTGATAATTCCGTCATTAAAATTGTTATTTTAAATCTATTCAGGCAAACATACTATATACGGTTACCTATAGTTGTTAATGTTTGTGTCATTTTTGTCTTTTGTGGATAGTTGTCTCATTGGCAATAATACCACATCTTCTTTTTTATATTTTGATTACTTTCACCTCTTATTTGTTTGAAATTAATTTCTGTAAGTAGAAAAGTATGGTCATATATTGGTTATATAACTTGACATTATGAGATGATGCATCAATTATTGTTTTATTCGACTATATTTTTTGCTAATGCAAAGTGTAAATCTTTATAAATTTCTACATGTTACTTACTACTTCTTGGCTTGTCAGAAACATCTTAAAATTGGTCTAATATATGTTAACATATATCATTTGGGGAATGGGTTTAAAAGACAGATATAAAAAGCAATTGCATTCAGAGGTTTTTACGTTTCCAATTTCTTTGATGAAAATAATAAAAGTCACTGGTTATATATATTTAATTGATCATACTCATGTTTTGCCAATTTTTACCATTTGATGGTGCAATCAGGTGACGACAATTCCGTTGAATCTTTTTCACAGTCTCATATATCCAATTCAGAATATTTTAATTTATTTTCCGATTGATAACCCTGGTTCTGAAAGAATAATAAAAGTAAAGCATTTTATTAAAGTAGTTTGAAACTTTGTTCTTCTTATTGATCTTGGTTTTGTTTTATTGATCAGCAATGCTCTGTATTAAGGATGTGTGCTGCTCAGTTTCAAAATAAATAAATTTTCATATAAAACTAGATTCTATTGATAGGGGAATAATTGAGGAATGAAAAATGTTCTTGTCCATTAGTTTTTTATGTGTTTTGTCATATAATTTTGCCATATGATTATGGACTTTCCGATTAGATTTTCCTCTGAGTTCAGTATTTTTTTATTTTACTTTTTGCATTAAGTTGCAGAATTGCATATTTCACAAATATATTTCGATTATCTCAGCTGGAACAAAATCTTAAATCGTTAAATCGTATGTTTAGGTTTCCAGAAATTATTGCCTTGCATGTCATGTTGAAAAAAGAGTCTGATAATCTCCAAAATATACATATTTTCATGACGCACTCTTCTATCACTCATGATATAGCTCTACTACAATGCAACTTTTCCTGAAATGTGTTTTGGAGACTCAATATATTGACAATATTCTATTCTTTGCAATTTCTAAATGCTATTCCATAAAATAAAAAAATAAGCGGCAGAAATGAGAGTTAGTTCTAGGTCAAAGGTGTAATTATAAAAGTCTTAACCATCCTTCGTGTAGTAAACTATTATCTGTTAGTACGTTAAAGTCACATCTTTAAATAGTGCTGTCTTCGATTAATTTTAGATGTTGTTGATTTATTTATGAATCCACGCTGAACATATTTAACTAAACGCTGAACATATTTAAAAATACGATGAACATATTCAAATATAGTTCAAATAAACTATAGGGTTATTTGCACTGACATTTTTGAATGTTGTCATTGGTGCAAGAGCGTCAGGGTGTGATTGCTATTTACTGAAAATGTATTAGTCATTTCATGTTATTCGAAAACTTCAAATTAAATATATACCATGTTTACCTTCCTGTAATAAAGTCATTTTCAAGGGATGTTGTTCGGATATATTTAGTCTTCATTTACTGATCATCAATGGTTAATATTCACCTTTTAATATTAAACATGACAATGATTATGATGTCAGTAGTTAAAATCGAGCACATTTTGCTTAAATCATATTTAAAAAGGATGAAAGTCAAATATGCGGAAATTAGGGTGTTTTAGGTGGTAAAAACAGGAAACCCCCAAAGAAGGACATTTCAACTGGTATAATATATGTAACAAATGCAGTCAACAGCAATCAGTTTTGTAGCTAATTCAGCAACGGTGAGAATATGTGTTACTATTAGCCTAAAAATGCTTCGTACAAATACCCTGAGATCAAAACATGTCATACTTCATAAGCTACATTGAAAATGACGCACGTATTTGTCTATTTTACATTTATTTCAATAATTATCAACATAAAAGATATTTCTAGGATTACTGTATTGGGTTTGGATTATACTATGTTTATAGTGTTTTTTAGTGTTAAAAATTGCGCGTTTGTTTTTCATTTAGTTTTTATATTCCTTTTTATAGTAACTATATAAGACATGAAATACGGAGATGTGCGAGGAAATACAGTAAAACCATAATCAACAGAAAACAAAATATTGCGCAAAATCAGCACTTGTTGTCCTGTTAATGATAGGGATACTTGTCTCCTACTAAACCCCATTTAGCTATAACCTTTTACGAAATGAATAAATAGTTTATAAAAGTGCAACCTTTACATATACAATACAATGCACATTGAGAACTAACGTAATGTTTCAATCAGCCAAAAATGCATATGATGCGCTATCATATTTTAACTTTATATGTATCAGATAGTAGAAAATAAGTTCAAAATTATAGATTTTAAAACGTAGACTAGTATACTATGTGTTTACTTTATGTTTACAATAGATAGACCTGTTATAGAGAGTCACGTCTTATGTTGGGGCATTCTAAGATAAAGTTTGCTACAGGCTATTAACATTAATACTGTGATGGTTTCGTTTGGAGAAAGTTCATCAAAATACAATGGGTAACTCGTGCTACAGATTGATTTATGCGTCCTTAATATTGTTACGGTCACAATAGACAAGGAAATGTGTCAACCGAACTGGAATCACACAATTTACATACACGTATATTAGCTAGAACGTTTCTGTAACGACATAGTTCAATTTATATTGGAAAAGTTCAAGAGCGAATCCTTTCAATTGCTTAACGTTGCAATATGGATGTCTCTTGAAATATGGTTCCGTTGAGAACTCAAAATAAATTTATGACAATAAGTTATGAAATCATTGCGAAGTTTGTGATGCATGCGAATTGCGTGACTGAATGCATATTGTGATAATAACAATTGCAATAATTTATCTCGCATTTTAGTCGTTCTACAAAATTCGCAACAATAATGCACGAAATCATTTCTGAATTTACGGCTCTAATCATCATACCAACCTGATATAATATA
The DNA here is from genome assembly GCF_036588685.1 of Mytilus trossulus. Taxonomy (NCBI): domain Eukaryota; kingdom Metazoa; phylum Mollusca; class Bivalvia; order Mytilida; family Mytilidae; genus Mytilus; species Mytilus trossulus. The sequence continues at coordinate 53,508,395 of NC_086379.1, read as the reverse complement.
ATCCATAAGAAATCACTCAATTTATTAATCGTTAGAAAAAGTAACATCACAAAAATACTGAACTCCAATCGGAAAGTCCCTAAGCACATGGCAAAATCAAATGACAAAACACATCAAACGAATGGACGACAACTGTCATATTCTTGACTTGGTACAGGCATTTTCAAAAGTAAAAAATGGTGGATTGGACCTGATTTTATAGCGCTAAACCTCTCACTTTTACAACCTAAAAGTTACAACCCTATGGCTTTTTGACTGAAAAAAATGATGTCCTATGCCAACTTAGTAATAAAAAAGTTAGTGTCCTATCCTACTTTTCCAATGTTATTGTTACAGTATTGTAAATAAAAGTATACTTAATAGAGGCATTTAACATATGTTGTCTTTATAATATGATCAAAAGCAACAGTTTCATGTTTTATTTTGTTGATTCACATACATTTACAGGCATGGCATTATCATAAAATATACTATGAATAAAGCATTGAAAAAAACAAAGACATTGCAAAATGCAATCAAACCACAAATGGGTGTTTGTTAAACTGAAAAATCAATGAAGCTGCATGTATCTTATATAGAATTTTATCAATACCTTTAAATATAAATTATAAAAAAAAACTTCAGGAAAACATGAAACTGAATAGCATTTGGTTGAACTCTCTGTTTATATATTTTTAACCTGAAGACCCATAGGTTTCCTTAGAATGTGTTTTTTTATTAGGAATGGTAATAATTGCTTTAACATTTTCTCATTTACAGAAAATGTACCTGATGTGACCCCCGAATGATTTTTGCTACTTTGTTGGTTGATGTAATGTACATGATGTACATGATGTATGTTTGTTGCACTTCACCATATAAGTGAAATTAAATTTTACAGCAAAAGAACAAAAAACTAAATGACATTGGATTCAGTAAGCTTGATATATATCTAAGATAGCAGCATAGTTTGATGAAAATCCAAGTGGAATTTAAAAAGTTATAAAAAAAATCAAAGTGTTCTACATTGTATCTTTATTTTGTTCGAAACGGCAAATTCTAGCTTGTTTGACCTAGATTAATTTAATTCTTGAATTTGACAGCAATACATCAAAAAAACAAAATGACCTGGGTTTCAGTAATCTTAATATATATCTAAGATAGCTGCATAGTTTGATGAAATCCAAGTTGATTTGAAAAAGTTATTTAGAAAATAAAGTGTACTATCTCTATTTTGTCCAAATTGCAAATCCTAGCTTTTTTTTTACCAAAGTACTTTAATTCTTAAATTTTACATCAATACAACAAAAAACTAAATGAAATAAGATTCAGTAAGCTTGATTTATATCTGAGATAGCTGCATAGTTTGATAAAAATCCAAGTTCATTTGAAAAAGTTATACAAAAAATTAAAGTTTACTATCTCTATTTTGTCCGAATTGCAAATCCTAGCTTTTCTTACCAAGATAAATTTAATTCTTAAATTTTACAGCAATACAAAAAAAAACTAAATGAAATGGGATTCAGTAAGCTTGATATATATCTAAGATAGCTGCATAGTTTGATGAAAATCCAAGTTGATTTGAAAGGTTATAAAAAAAATTATAGATGCCTATCTGAATTTTTATATAATATTTTTTTTTTACATATTGTATATTATACCTGTTCATTTCAAGTTTTGTTATAAATGTTAACAAAAATCATTTCAAAGTAATCGTTTGAAAAAAAAACTTGTGTCCTATGGATATTATCTGTGAAAAAAGTGATGTCCCAACAAAAGTGATTCCTGAAAAAAGTATCTGTCCTACTGCACTTTGCACCGGTCCTATGTGTAGATAAATTTTGACCGGTCCCTTACAACGATGCGTGAACAAAACAAACAATAAATAAAAGAGTCAAAATATGGGTTCAGCAGTCATCACTGTGTAACAATAAAAAAAAAAAAACAATTTTACAAAATGAAAAACATATTCATTGCTTCTCGTGTCTGACGTCAGAACATTTATACGTCACATAGAACGAAATTCTGTCGTTCAATGTTCATGATTTTTAAACAGAACAATTTTATAATTTCAAATGGGAAATGTTGGCATACAGGGTTAAAAAAATCAAAAGTATGTCAGAATTAATTTCGAAAATAGACCGCGTTCTGTAGAATATTTAAGAATCCAAAAATGGTTAATACCGCTACTCGATTAAAATGATTTTGTCGTTTGTCGTTCAACGTTTTTTCTAATTTAAATAGAAGTATAACATAATGGCATTTAATAGAAGAATAACAACATGATGGGATATTTAAAGTTCAGAGTCACGTTATGAGAACCAAAGAAACACAAGAAGTCGCATATACAAAACACACCGGCAAAAATGAAAGATAATACAAACACATTGACGGGATGTATAAGTACGGAGCCACGTCAATGTAGTTTTGTAATCATTATGCATGACTAAAGTTGTAAGTGTGGTATGAAAACTAAAATTCAAAACAAAGCACGAAAACTGTTATCTAAAGAAACGGTAAAGACATTGTTAAAAAATACTTAAAGTTAAATCAAAAGTAAAATAAAATCATATCATCAACTTGAAATTGTAAAAAAATAAATAGTGGTAAAAAAGAGGCCAAGGAAACCAAAGAGACATCCCAACTTACTCTAGAATATAAACTGAAAACGTCATGAATAGAATAGAAAAAAGACAAACAGAAAAACAGAAAAACAACAGTACACAAATCATAAGATAGAACATCAAAGACTGGGCAGCACCAATCCCACCAAAACAATTCCGAGTGTTCTCAGGTGACAAATACAAATCCGTAATACGTCGTTTTTGATAATGTGATAAATAAAAAAAAACGAAAATACATCAACAGGAGTATTGCAATGTTGAGGAAATCAAACCTTAAAATTCTAACAACCAGGATTCATATATGCTCCGAACGCAGTGTCGCTTTAACGAAGTAGTGGAAGGGAAATACAAAAAAATAGGGGAGAAATCGGCGCTCATTGAAGGTGTCCGTATTTATTCTGTGACACACATGTTGCAATGTACTATTACATGTATATGATTTATGTATGTAATTCTCTATCCTTAATGTTCTTGCGTTCCTGTCTCGGAAAGTTGTCATTTCTGCGGTATTTTTTAGTTTGCCATAAACATGTACACGGAACATTGGCTAGCCATAACACCAGGTTCAATCTACCATTTTTTCATAAAATGTTCTGTACCAAGTCAGTGTTTCTGTTGAACCGTTGTTTTCCTCGTATGGTCGATGTGTTCCCCTCGATTATGGTTTGTGACCCGGATTTGTCCTTTTGATTACGAATATAAACACGGGACGCTATCATAAGTTTGTTTATATTTGAAGGCACTGTATGTTATCAGTTTCAAAGAAAATGTTGAAAGGGAGAAGTGCAAAATTAGTTTGAAAAAAGTGCTGCCTTTTTATTTAAAATGCGTACTCAAAATTAAAAAAATATGTTGTGAATAGAACTATTAGAATTTGTCCTGAAATTCGTCATTAAAAGATCACAACATTATGAGAATGACGTATTTGTCTGCTTATATAAATGTTTATCAACATGAAAAAAGAGAGATTATTTTATCACGTTTAGGATTATACAATATTTATGTGATTTTGGTAGTGTTTAAATTGTAATTAAAGACAGAGGGTAACATGCAAACTTAAATCACCAAAACATTTAACAAAAAATGTAAACATAAATATAAATATAAATAAATTAAGCAACTCGTTCAATTGGATTTTTAAAGGTATTTTTTATTTTATAATTTAGATTTTGAATATATGTTAATCATCATGTTTACCTTAAAACCATTTTTATGGATCAGAGGAGACAATCAGATGATTTACCTTTGTTTCATTTTCCATTTTGACATTCTTTGCCTCTAAATACCATTAAACGGACAATGCATGCGTTATTCTATATCTAGCTAATGGGTTAAATTGAAGTTCAATTGAATATGGATTTAATGAGGTCGAATTTTTCACTTGCAAGTGAATAATTTATTATTAATATTACGTAGCTTAATCTGACAAAATTGTACCACACTAGCTGCTAAAAGTGAATTATTATTTCACTAGTTCATGTTCATTAATGATTGAACCAAAAAAAATTCATACTTTAGATTTTTAATATATCTCGTAGCTAGTGCCCCTTTAACGTCGCATACTATGTGCTTTTGATTTCGTTCAGCTCTTATTTGATTTAAATTTATTGTTCACCATTGGTATTGTATGACGGCGATTTCTAGTTTTGACATCTTTATAATATATAGCATTTCTGTAAGTAGAAAAGTATGGTCATACATTGGTTATCTAACTTGACACTATGAGAGGATGCATCAATTAGTGTTTCTTTCGACTATATTTTGTGTCGTCGCAAACTAAATCTTTATGAATTTCTACATTTAACTACGCATTTCCTGTGTTTTTAGACACATCTTAAACGTAATCTAACATATGTTAAAATCTATAATTTGGGAATGGTTTGAAATGACTGAGGAAACAATTGCAATCAGATGTTTTTACGTTTCACATTTTATATGATAAAATAATAAGAGTTACTAGGTATATTTTATTTATTGATCATACTCATGTGTTGCCAACTCTTTATGGTGCAGTCAGAAAAATCCATTGACTCTTTCTCAAAGGCTCATATCCAAATCAGAATATTTTAACTCATTTTCCGAGTGATAGAACTGGTTCTGAAAGAATAATAAAAGTAAAGCAATTTCTTTAAAAGTATTTTGTGACTTTGCACCATCCTTGCAGAATTGCGTAATTCATAAATATACTATGTCAATTAGTCTTTACCTCAGCTGGAACAAAATCCCGAATCGTTTAATCGTATTTTCACGTACCATAATCCTCTTCTTTCATGTTGTTTTTTATTTGATACATTCGATCGTGGGTGCTTTCTTATTGTCTAGGTCGGTGCAACAAGTTGATCAGTACTCGGATTCCTTTAGTCCATGTTCCTTTATACTAGTTTTCTGTGTATTGTCTTGTAGATTGTTGTCTCTTTTTTTTTTTGGCCTTTATGTTGCAATTTTATCTTAAAATTCAACTTATGAAATTGAGTCCTTGTCCATAGTCCTAGTTGTCCTCATGATGATAAATATTGTTTTGTACTTAACATTTATACTTATTTTTAGTAAAACAAAATGTACAAAAAAATCCAGGTCATAAATAACATCATGTGAACAATGTAAGATGATAACTAAATAATTTAAACTAATTACATTTAAACGAAACATTATAACAGACTCAGTCAACCACAATTTAGGGACTACAGTATACGGACTAGAGTCTGCTACATACAAAATATGGCTGAATGATGAAACTTGTATGTGAGCACACAAAGGTCAACTATTTTGATACTTTTTAGATTTGAGTATGTAGCTGACGAGAGAAATTGCTACTAATTTAGTAAGCTGTAACACTAACTGATAGTTTTTCAGACTAGCAATGCCGAAGTTTAAAGAACATTTCCGGACAGTACTGAACATATATTTGTGTCACGTCGAGTTGATGGTCATTCAGTTTTGACTAGATTGTTTTGCCAGCACTTATGCAGATTTAAAAAAAAAAGCTATGAGGGAAATCACCTAAAAAAACTATTACTAGTATAATCGAGAAAAAAAACACAAATTTACGGAAAGTAAAAAGTGAAAATTATATGCTTTATTTAAGTTATAGAATCAAACAATCTGTGACGATACAACACAGATATACGCAGGAAAAGGAACTTTGTTTCCACCCACCACTTTTTATTTCAAGATGTTTTGATAGTCATAGATTGAATGTAAGGGTAAGCAATGCCTTGAACGAGAATTTCATATAGGATGAATGAAAAATTCCCCTCAAATTCCAAAATGAAAGTAGTTGACAATTTAAGTACGGAATCCTTACTCATTTGTAGGTGTATGATCAATGGCTTCAATAGCAGATTTTCCTCTAAACTAAGATTAATACTTCTTAGTTAGAAGAACTCATCTTAATTGGTATGTATCCTTGTTTAAGCAGAATCTGACTTTGCTTTTGTACTAGACAAGACCATGTAAAAATAATATTGCTTGCTATTTAACAAATTATTTGTGATTTATTTAGCTTTTCAACTGTCAGGTGTTATATGTAGTCAAAGCACGCGTAAATTAATTGCCTGGTATCTTTGATTACTTTAACCTTTAAATTTTATTTTCAAGCAGCCTGAAATAGATTTCCAAAGCTTTGTTGATTCCTTTGAAAATATGTATACTGTTAAAGGTAAATGAGATCGATATGTTTTATTTAATTTAAAGTTTTGACCCAAACTGAGATTTGAACGAATACTAAAAATAGGAGTTAAACAGACCAATTTCATTAGACATTATCATAATTGCATAAAACGTTTTGAAATGATGAATATAACATAATATGATGTGGTATGCTTTGAAATGAGACAATTCTACATCAACGATCAAATGATGTAGAAGTAAACAACTATTGTTGAGATTTAAACGATTGGCAAAACGCGATGAAAAGTTTTAAACAATTCCAACGAAAAACCTACGTCCTGAATTAGGGGGAAAACAGCCCATGAAAATAAAAACTATATTTAGCAACGAATGACCACTGAATTGCAAGCTTCTTACATATCACAAAAAGTTGCGGGTTTACACATGTTTGAGAAACTTTCCCCTTACCCTAAAAAAGTGTTGTAACTTTCAACATTAGAAAAAACAAAAAGCTCAGTCAAAAAGTGCTGAAGTCTTCAGATCGATACAAAGCAAAATCTTGTCCAAATAATTATTGAAATCAACAAAAGATAACTTTCATAGTAAAAAAGATACCTGTACGTTTGCTTCAATGTACTAGTAAAGCTTTCACATAAATAAAAATAAAATTTAACCTCTAAACCTTTAGCCTTCTAACAATTGTCAGCAGTCGAGGAATATTGTTCATCACGTTTAATAATAAACGCCTTAAAATTTTCTCCGAGCTAAGTACGTGATATTACAGAAGATAAATCAAACAACTGGCTATTTTAACAGAAATGTTCTATTATTCTTTGAAATACAAACAAAAGACATCAATCATTTACTAAATACAATGGGTTATACAATGTATTACGTAACCGGATACATATTAGTTATTATATTTAACATGTACCATATTATCTAATCATGCATTTTTTAGAAATGAAATATCTCAATTTATTTATTTTTTTGGATGAGTAGTGCAGGGGTATAACATGTTTGCTTCTTCATTTAGAAGTATTATCAATAATTCGGGAGGCTTTCATCGTAATATACATAACAAGGACTTGTTTGTCGTTAAATGCGAAAACAGAATGGACAGTCCCTACAGAGGATTTATTATGCGATTGATACTGTCATTTGGGTAAAATGTATAGCTTATTTGCAGAAGACGTTTACCTGGTCGATTCATTCTTTCGACCAACCCGATATGGTTCCTGTTGAAGTTCGAGCGATGTCCTTAGATTTTTTTGTTACTTGAATCTGTCTTCTTACTTCTTACTTTATTGATAAATCAATGTTACCTCGAGGTTCATGAAGATTTTACCTTTTTACTATGAAATGTGCATAACTTCTATATCAAGATGAACTGACTTAAGATTAGAAAAAAAGTATGAGCGTCAACAAATATGCTTCACCCGCTACATTCTCGCGTGCATTTCCAAAGACAGTAAGCGAGTAGTGGTCGTTTGTTGAATTAAAACATGACACAAATTTGATGTGTTCAATAGATAAGCCGTTTTGTATTTTTTTTTGTATTTTTTTTTTCCAATTTCATCGTTTTATAGATTACTATACACTTTAATTTGCTATGAATTATTATTTAAGGCCTCACGGTTTTTCTCATACTGTTCAAATCTTTTTCATTTAGTCTGAAAGAAAAGTTCTGTCGTTTGAAATCACACTACTTATTTTCTAATAGCAGACTTTCTTTAATTAGATTTAAAATAGGTTTTTGATTGACCTACTTTGATCTTTATTGAGTTGTATTTTACTGAGCGATTGATTTTTTTCAAATTCACTAAACGATTACGCAGAATAATAGCCTCGATGATAACTCAAAGGTGGATTTAATATTCTTGATTTTGGACTTCATTTTCAAAAGAAAATTGGGAATAAACTGGTTATGAATTAACTGAACCTTCCACTAGTATTACATTTGTTTAACAAAGAACGAACAGAATAAGACAATACTTAGGATCCAGCAACCAAAATTGTGTTTACTAATGTCATAGGTCTAACAAATATGTTTGTTTTGCTTACTACTGAGTTCGGATAACACATGTCTTATCCACCTTTTGATAGAGTAGTAATTAAGTGCAATCTAATGCAAGGGTAATAGTTTACAAAATGAAGACAATGTTTTAAAAACTTCACGTTTAGTTTTAAATATATTTTATTTGCTTAAATATGCAAAAGGGATGAAACACAAGTTATATAATTTATACCGTCCTCTCCAATTTTATGTGTCCTTTTGAACATCATTGACACATTCGCATCAGGAACGTTTAGAGCCACCAAAACCCAAACGATGGGTTCAAAAAATATCACTGAGATACATTATCTTACTGTAGTATAGAAATGGAATTTTTATACCTACAAAAAAGATAGTACTTCCTATGAAAAAGTGCAATTACAATGGCGTGGAACAATAAAGGATATTACTGTTACAGTATGGTGTGCTTCATATTTTGAATCCCATCGTGGAGTTGACTGTTATCTTCGGATAAAATCGAACACTTAAAATCGTTAAATACATATAGATTGTATATCTTATAAATGATACGATACTTCAGAGCTGAAGTTTGCTTCATGATTCACTTGATAGATGGTGCTTACTATCCAGAGGCGAATGAGTCAATGGTTCTAAATGATAAACTTAAAGATATTTCTTCTTCTAGTTAACGGATTGGTTGATCTTTATTGAATATGTTTGTCACGGATGATCAGATATGTGTTTCACTTGTCATTTATTTGAAATGCATTACATTAAAAAAATTAGACTATAGGATTTTGAAAGTGATATCAGGTTCATTATTATCGGTGAACAAATATTTTCTCTTATATGAAATGATTATCATTTAACAAATAAAAATCTAACCTTTTTTTAACATTTTCTATATTGATATATTTTCATTAAGACATAACACGTATACATAAAAGATTACCTTAATACTTTATTTACTATTTTTATAAGCTATATCATAGAACTATCGACACATTGTTTGTTGCATAAGTGCAATTATACAATGCTATTCATGGATTTTTCGACCATTGAAATAACGAACTCAACCATGTACTAAACTAAAAGCTTTCTTCCTCTGTCATTTAACAACCTTTTTTTAAGGTCGATGAATGCTTTCTATGACATCTTAGGAGACGTTTATAGTTAAAGTCACTTCCCTTTACTGAATAAAAACAGCGCATTGAAAGCATTTGTTTTTTGTTTATAATTTGTTTTTATCAAAACGTGGATATGTTACACATATAATTATTTATAAGCATGGATATGTATGTAAATGCATTTGTAGTTCAAGAAAAAAAATAACCCCCGGGTTTAAACAGTTTTGGTTGAGTGGGTGTTCTTCAAATCCTGATTAAATTGTCGAACTGCAAGATTCCTGCTTCACTAGAAAGGATGTAACTAATAAACCCAAGGATTTGAAAAGATAAGTAGCTTATTTGTTTGTATGTTTGTTTTGTTCAAACATCGTTGTCAATATAATGGTATTTTATGCGACTTTAGTACAAGTGGGAATTTTGGCAAGCTTTACAACCAGGTTTAATCCACCATTTTCTACATAAGAACATGACCGTACCAAGTCAGGAATCTGATAGTTGTTATCATTTTGTTTAATGTGTTTGAGCTTTTGGTTTTGTCATTAGATTAGGGACTTTCCATTTTGAATTTTTCTCGGAGTTGAGCATATTTGTGATTTTACTTTCTATTCATTAACAAACAAATATCAGACAGGAATATAATACAGTTAATGACCAATAATTTCCGAATTTAGTTATATTAAAGTTTTTGATAAGAGTCAATAACGAATCCCAAATGCATGATGCCGTTTGATAAACGTATACATAGAAGTAACACAAACCAGGTCACATGTTTAGCAAGATAGGCCTACAAAATGTGAAATCCATATTCATCTCATGGTCGTGAAAAATAGACAATTTATGTTTATTATTTTCATACAAATCATGTTTTCGATTAGTGATCGTTTTGTTTACATCATTCCCTTTTTATTTTATTAACATAACACATGCATCCTCCTTTGTTTTCATTTAAGACAGTTATTTGGTGTTATTCATCTCAGGATGACAAGCTCACATTATCCATTGGTTTTATGTACGATTTTTTTTTTTTTTAGAAAAGTTTCAATTGGTAAAGGGAAACATATGCGTCTCCTACTAAATCAAAACCACCTTTCTTTTTTCTGTAAAAGAAGTTCATCCCTGTTTTTTCATTCTATTGAAAGCTTTTGAAACAAATAACAACAAAGACTGTCTATTATAAATATTTGCGTGAGAAGACTTAATCATATTTGTCTGTGGAAAAAAGTTATTTCAGTCAAGGATATGCGTCAAATCAGACAGTGCAGATAACAAATAAACCTTTCTTAACCAGTAAAAGGAGTTCCAGAGACATCACCAGACAAAATTAAGGGATGCTCGCATATACTCCTTATTGATTGAGAACAAATGATATCACCAAATTAAAAGTATACTATTTTATATTGAGCAAAAAAGAAAAAATGAAACAAGTAGGGAGCCAGCGTAAGTGTTAGTTAAAAGTAACATAACTAGTGTCTTCGAATGCTTTTTTGTACCTTTATTCTCATTCTATGCATTAAATTATGAAAAGAGAGATAGCAATTTATTGAATTCGTTTCATAAGTCAATCATGATGTTCGTATGAAATACAAATATGTTATTTAAAACAAAAAGATAAAAATCCCAAACTCTATGGAAAATGAAAAACTGAAAATCCCTAATCAAATGACAAAATTAAAAGCTCAAACATATACATCAAACGAATAGAAAACAACTATTCTATACCTGCCATGGTACAGGCATTTTTAAACCAGACAATAGTGGACTAAATCTGGGTTTTTAGCTAGCTGAATCTTTCACTTGTATGATAGTCATATCAAATTTAATTGTTAGTGAAAACGATGTTTGATCAAAATAGCGTACAAACATTAAAAGGATATCTGTATGCATCTCAGAACCAGAATCTATGACAAACGAGACGATTTTAATTTTGAAATTATAAATTTCCCCCACCTTAGAAGCAATATACCAAATTCACCTGTATATGGGATATATATTTCCCAACTTGTTCGATATTCAAGAGCCTGCAGCTTCTACTCAGACTTTGAAAAACGTCATCAGTGTCTCGGTAGAAATTTGATAAACCAGGGGCCTTGTTTTCGAAAGTATCATAAGATATGTCATATAAGATATATCTTAGGACATAGTTTTTGATCATCTTATCATACGATATGTCATAGGATGTAAATCAAAGCTGTCTTAAGAGAGTCATTGCTATAATGTTCTTATGACTGTCAATAGTAACATTATTTTAAATAATGATTAAAAAGTGATAAATATAAAATTAAATATGAAAAGTATGAACATATTAATTATTACCATTCTAAATATTTACGAATATTAAATTTTTTTCATTATAATGAACATGAAATTTTTTACACAAAGGAATTGAAATATGAGTTAATAATTTGTTTAAATTTAATATGTAATAAATCTCGAACTTCGCTTTCGTGTATTATCATACATGCATTGTTATTTAACTGTGAATACTTTTAGATTTGGTACATCGAGTACCCGCTTAACGAAATGCCCGTGCACATACGTTAACATAGTACTATTAAATATATTAGGAACAAAATAATATGTATATTTCTTATACAAAACCATTAGTTAGAAAAGAATTCCAAAACGTATGTCCCAGGAGATTCAAATATTAGTTCACGTAGTTGAGACAAATAAAATAAAATCTATTTTTATTACAACTAACATGAAATACTACATATAAAGTAACTAAAATTTGAGTTGACAATCATAAGACCATCATAAGTCATGTCGCGAGGGGTCTCAAGTTAACGACAAAAGTTATGACAAATCGTAACTTGGGACACTTTCGAAAACATATCTTACGACTATCACATGTCCTAAGACCATCATAATACATGTCTTAGTCATAAGATACTTTTGAAAACCAGGCCCCAGGGGTATGTCAAATAATGTCTCGTCCTTTTTTTTTTAAAGTTCATTGGAAGGTACCAAGACCTTGTTGATAAAAAGTAAAATCACAAAAATACTGAACTCAGAGGAAAATCAATTCGGAAAGTCCATACTCACATGGCAAAATCAAATAACAAAACGTATCAAAAACGAAAAGGACAAGAACTGTCATATTCCGTAAATATTCCGTATCAACTTCACATATAATACATAATGGTCTTGATGTATAGATTATGCGTACTGCTGTTGTTTATCATCTTAACAACGTGTTTTATAATTCTTTCATTTGTCTTTTACTGTTGGATTGTTTTATGTGATATCCATTTAACGTGGTTCGGTACTTGTACATCCCGTCAATGTGTTTGTATTGTCTTTCATTTTTTGGTGGAGTGTTTTGTATATGCAACTTTTTGTAATTTCTTGGTTCTAATAACGTGACTCTGTACTGTAAAAGATCCCGCCAGTATGATATTGTTCTATTTTATGTCACTATGATATATTTCTATTATGAATAACAAAATACGTTGAACCACAAACGTCAAAATCATTCAATCGCGAATTGGAAAAAACTATTTGTAGATTCTTATAAATCCTACATAACTTTTGGACTATTTTAAATTTCAGTCTATTTCTGAAATTTATTCTTACATACTTATGATAGTTTAACACTGTTTGCTAACATTGCCTATGTAAAATTTTAAAATTGTTTGTATGTACATTGAACGACAAATATATGTGACGTACAAAATTTCCTGACGTCAGACACTCAAATCAATGAATGTGTTAGTAGATAGATGTTTTTGTGTTCTGTTAAATTGTTTCTTTAAAAATTGTTGCACGATGATGACTGCTATACACATATTTTGATTATTTTATTTATTGTGTCTGTTTAGTCAACGCATCATTGTGAATATAACGGAATTTGTTGAGACTGTCATCAAAGTGAGAGGGTCAGCGCTATATAATCAGGTTAAATCCACCATTTTCTACATTTGAAAATGACTGTTCAAAGTCAGGAATATGACAGTTCTTGACTTAGTTTTTTAATGTTTTGTTATTTGATATTGCCATTTGATTATGGACATTCCGAATTGATTTTCCTATTGGTTCAGTATTTTCGTGATTTTCAAGTACAAATGTTAACTTCAGGGTTATTGATACAAGAAGAATGAAACCATCGACCCGAACAAAAGCTTAGCTGCCATTGAAGAACTTTTTTAAACGTTCTTAACGGTCAAATAACTGTGTTTGAGAGAACAAAAAATGTATACTGTAACTTACGATACTATCATCAACACGTAATGCCCAAATACCAAACATTAAGGATATGAGTGACAAATACAACCATTGATTTTCCTGACATTCAACAGAGACTTGGAACAAACAAGTGAACCTGCACAATCAAAAAGTGTGAACCAGGTATGATTTTACACAAATGTTGTTAATAGATGTATGGGAAAATGTATTTATAGAGATATACTGCAAAAGGTGCGCATATCGTCAGTTAATGTTTCTTCGTTTATGCTTGAGACAGGAGTATTCAAAACTCCAAAACCTAATACAAACGTTGACAAGCTTGAACTTATGAATATGATATAAAACTGATGAACTATGTGCTACAATTTTCGAATGTTTTATGAGATGATAGTTGTTATATTATTTATAGAAGATAAAGATAAATTGAGACCATCAACTCGATTGTGATCTTGCTACATACATTGACATAACAAAGATACGTTCTTTTATAAACTCAACAATAAAAGGTATCTCCGTCATTATTTTTAAACTAAAGTATTTATAATTTTTAAAACAATTAATAAGATATGTTGTTCAAAAGATAACGTTGGTATCATATGTTAAAGTCATTTGACTTTCTTAATTTTAATAAAAAGTCCCGAAACAATTGCATTTTGCATAATTGCAGTAAAATCTAGACCAGTTGCAAATGCTGTAAAACTTCGAAGACTTTAATCCATATTCTTATACATGACTTGCTTATAAACAACATGCCTAGTAAGAGTTAATCCATGAAACCCATTCGGACGCAAGAAATCAGTAATGTACTTTTTAACTCACCTGGCCCACAGGGCCAAGTGAGCTTTTCCCCGCACTTTTTGTCCGTCGTCCGTTGTCGTTAATTTTACAAAAATCTTCTCCTTTATAAATACTGGGCTAAACTAAACCAAACTTGGCCACAATCATCATTTGGGTATATAGTTTAAAAAATGTGTCCGGTGACCCGGCCAACAAACCAAGATGGCCGCCATGGCTAAACATAGAACATTGGGGTAAAATGCAGCTTTTGGCTTATAACTCAAAAACCAAAGCCTTTACGGCAAATCTGAAGTTGTTTATCAAGTCAAGATCTATCTGCCCTGAAATTTCAGATAAATTTTGCTGTTTTTGGTAATTATCTTGAATATTATTATAGATAGAGATAAACTGTCAACAGCAATAATGTTCGGTAAAGTAGGATTTACAAATAAGTCAACATCATTAAATGGTCAGTTGACCCCGGCCATCCAACCAAGATGGCCGCCACGGCTAAAAATAGAACATAGAGGTAAAATGCAGTTTTGGGCTTATAACTCAAAAACCAAAGCGTTTAGAACAAATCTGACATGGAGTAAAATTGTTAATCAGGTCAATTTCTATTTGCCCTGAAATTTTCAGAAGAATCGGACAACCCGTTGTTAGGTTGCTGCCCCTGAATTGGTAATTTTAAGGAATTTTTTCTGTTTTTGGTTATTATCTTGAATATTGGAGATAAGCTGTAAATAGCAATAATGTACAGCAAAGCAAGATTTACAAATAAGTCAAATGACCCCTAAGGAGATATTGTCCTTTAATAGTCAAGTTTTAACAATTTTCCTAAAAAAAATGTAGATTTTAACTAACATTTTCCACTGAAACTACTGGGCCAAGTTCATTATAGATAGAGATAATTGTAAACAGCAAGAATGTGCAGTAAAGTAAGATGTACAAACACATCACTATCACCAAAACACAATTTTGTCATGAATCCACCTGCTTTCTTTGTTTAATTATCACATAAACCAAGGTGAGCGACACAGGCTCTTTAGAGCCTCTAGTTACGTGTTTTTATACAATCTATAAATGGCATATCTACAGTATCTACAATAGGTAGACATACAGAGTTTGGAAACATCATTGAAATGTTTCTGCTATGAAAAAACAACTACAATACGAAAAATAAAGACGTCTTCTACTATTATCGTGCGCGAAACATTTGTTTATTGATAATACAAGAAAAAAGATATAACGTAATCTATACATATAAAATATAAAATTGAAGATAAATGTAATCAAACTTCGCATGTGCATGGAGCATTAGATTCAAAACTGAGTAATCTCGGTACTTACCAAAATTAAACGTATGACCTACTAACACGACTGGACGTTTATTACATTTCTAAGTATAATCCAACTTTATGTTCATTCAATTATTCTTACTTTTGCTTCGTTCGATTTTTTGGAGCTTTATTTGCACAGGAATGATTTCGTTATGATTAAATTGGTATTTTAAACGGTTACATAATATGCCACACTAAACCCACATTAAAACGTACTTTCCAATTCGATATACGACTATATGTTAAAACTGTTTAAGATATTAAGTGGAATTAAATTTTATGATTTCAAAAATAAATTGGTTTATAGTTGTACAACCAATTAAGTCTATATATTTATTGTGATTATACTACTAAATTGAACAAATTTATTTCTATTTTGAACTGTTTCTTTACATGCAACTAATGTAGTTAAAATCACAATTTTAATGCAATAAAAGTTAACTTTGCGACAAAATACTACAAATAGCATAATATCGATGAATTTGAATATGAAACGAACGGTTTAATGTTGATTGGGTGCTAAACTAAAGGTTGTGTGTTTCTCTTTTTTATTGTATAAGCATTTTCAGTTTTTACTACATATCACAATTTTTTAGAAGATTTTGACAGTTATTTTTATTTGAATTTCAAATAAGTTATTAGTAAAACCCGAAAATATGAAAAAATTCGAGCTCTAAGGAAAATCCAAAACGGGCATCCTTTTTAAATAGCAAAATAAGAAGCTCAAACGCATCAAAAGAAGAGAAAACAACTGTCATATTCATTACTGACATAATCACAATAGATGGGGCTGAAATACGCCAATAGCACTTTACCAAAAATGGACTAATCAGTAAAGGTTGAAAAAGATCAAAGACAAATAACAACACAATTACACATAATTAAGATGATAAGTAACGTCATTACCAAGAATGCATACTTAAAGATCATCATATATTATTGGTTAAGTTGATCAGGAATATTAATAAAGAAAAAAGTAAAATCACAAAAATACTGAACTCAGAGGAAAATAAATTAGGAAAGTCCATAATCCCATGGCAAAATCAATTAACAAAACGCATCAAAAACGAATGGACAAGAACTGTCATATTCCTGACTTGGTACAGGCATTTTCAAATGTAGAAAACGGTGGATTAAACCTGGTTCTATAGCGCTAACCCTCTCACTTTAATAACAGTCTCATCAAATTCCGTTATATTTACATGATGCGTTAAATAAACAGTCACAATTAAAAGATTTTGACAGCTCTAAGGAAAATTCAAAACGGGCATCCTTTATTAAATAGCAAAACCAGAAGCTCAAACGCATCAAAAGAATAGAAAACAACTGTCAAAGAAGAAGGTCTTGATATCTTTCGATGATTTTTATTTTGGAAAAAGGACGAAGCGTTCTTTGAAATAATACTGGTTCATTAATTTTTGCTCTGAAACTGGTGACATTTAATAAATAGTAAGAGTAATAGCTACGATCTTATGGATACCAAATGAGTTGGGAAATGTATAATTCATTTGCCGGTAAAATTGGTATATTGCTGCCAAGGTGACAGAAATTTATGATTTCAAAATTCAATTCGTCTCGTTTGTTACAGATTCTAGTACTATAGCGACTGCTTATGTCAAATTCGAGGTATAAAGCTTAAAATGAAGCAGATGAAGCCTTTTCTGTAGTTTATTTTTAAGTCTAGTTCTGGAGGATATATTTATTTATCGTAATCGACAAAATAAGGATTGTTAATTAAAGCGTTTTAATCTAAAAAAAAAAATCACCATTTAAATGGTTGTTTCCTTGTTTTCTGTCCAATGTGGTATAAAAGCTCACAGAATCATTAAAAGTAAAACCTAAATACTTCAATAATATTTTCAGTTGTGCAAAGGGAAATACCTTTATGTCAATGCATTTTGGTTTGTTTTTTGTGTTATCTCCCCGGACATGAATATAAATGAGCAAGACTTTGAAATGTCTTCATAGATATTAGTTTTATGCCAAAAACAGTAAAAATGAAAACGGGTTGTTTTGCCCATGCCTGATAAAATAACGTTTCATGGCGCACAGTATTCTTTGTTGAACATTGAATTTTATATTTTTATGAAGAAAATTTTATCAGAAAAAGGGAATTAGGTTTGTTATCCATTCGTTTCATGTGTGTGGGGTTTTGATTTTGTCATTTGATTAGGGACTTTCCGTTTTGAATTTTACTCGGAGTTTGGCATTTTTGTGGTTTTACTTTTTTCCTTTATTTGCTCTTTACCTTTCACTCGTCCAAGATTCTTTTCGTTCTTTAAACTGACCCAATGGCGTCCTTTTGTTACATTTAGTTGAACTTACGTTTAATATTGTTTTTTTTTAAATGAAATTATTTACGATATAATAAAGTATATCAGCAGCGTACGAAATTGGGAGAGAACAAAAATATTTCCAAAATCATAAATTAATTAAAAAGGCGGAAGTCCTTATGACTATATCAACCAACAAAACGAAATAGGTTATAATTGATCACTGTTAAATTCATATTTTGAATGTTCGTGTTAGCAATAAGAGTAACGAAGATTTCGCTATTTAACCTGACATTTTAGATTGCTTGTCCTATTGTTTCAGAACGAAACAAGTTTTAAAATCTTACACGACTTGAATCTTTAATACAAATACTTTGAAATGCAAATATAGCGTCGATCAAGTTGTCATTATTATTTTGTTCTTGATTACTTCTTTGTTTTGTGTTAAAAAAAAAGGCGTAACATCTATTTGTCAAATGATTATATAAAAGTGAATTTTTATTGGCCAGCAATGGTAACAGAATTTCAATTACTATTCCTTTATAAAGATTGATCCATAACTTGTATTCATAATAACCGACTTCTGGCAGGCAAACTGGCATTCCAAATCAATCAAGATGAGAGCCGAGCACATTTGTCACCAGCGGGGCTCGAACTCCTTACTTTGATAAATATTCTCAGTTATTATTATTATTTTATTGAATAAATCAGGATAACAGGATCCTTTCAAATGATTTTTGCAGGAACCAATTAAAAAGCAAATCATTAACATGACATGCCGAGTAAATGTGTATCCATTTAAACTATACAAACTCAATTACCTTCATAATTATATAAATATCATGTCATCAAATTTGTATGATAATTCCTGTTTGAAAGTTTGTTGCATACATTTAGCAAAAGAACAAACAACAGGCTCCATCGAAAGAGCGTATCTTAATTGTCAGAATGATATCTACTGTAGTATAATTTCACCGTTAATGTTATAATCCAAAACATCTGCAGAGTATTTCCTACAACCACACTACAGAAATAGTATTATTTACATAAAAGTTCCCATAATATTTATTACCCATTCCTGAACGATTATAAGAGCACACAAGCAGACTCACCGACACGTATGTACACCCTTTGAAATTGAGTATTTGCTAGATACAGACATAAATCAAACTTATGAAGGATTCTTTTGTATTATTGAATGTTATTACTAGTCTGTGTGAACCCTTATGAAAATTCATAATATTTGATTCCCGTAAGGAAATTACGGAATTTAAAACGTCAGTTGTTTCAAATTGTATTTTTAATTTATTTGGGAAAAAAGACAATTAAATTTGACATCATATGTATTTGATAGCCATCGTATGAAGTAATGTATAAATTAGGTAAACGTCAGATAGAAAACAACAATAGACATTATCAAGCAATCTCAAGTGCAATATTGTTAAAAAAAACTCATTTTACGAACAAAGGAAAAGGACATATAGAGCAAGTTTATGAAAATGACGAAGAATTAAGTTGTTTTCATTGAAAAAAAAACTATTTCATTATAAATTGATGTCATGAATTCGATTATTTCAGTAAGGTTGTAGACAAATTTAAACATGCCTAAATGGAAACGAAAAAACTAAAAACAGTCAACATTATTAACAGCATAGCAAAATTGGTTAAACTGTTGTCCTCACACAACACTATAACGCAATAACGATAAATTGAATGTTATTGCTGCCACGACCAGAAGGGAAATAATTAAAATTTGAGACACATTCTTTATCACTGTACCGTTAAACATGATTTTGAAATGAAAATGCAATAATGTTCACTCTCTGTTTAAATTAGATACTCAAAATTCAGCACTTCAAACAAATTGAAAGATATATCTTGAAGTAAATATAACATTAAATAAAACAGACGAACAAAAGAACGAATTTAATTGATATAGTGATGGGTGCTTCAGGTTCTGTTTATCTGATAGTTGTTGTCGTAGGTAATAAACCTTCATTACTTTACAGAGTAAAAAGACATCGACGTAAACAGATTTTCATGGGGAATAATGGTCAAAACCATAAGGAAGTAATATTAAGTTTGGTTGATGAATACGATTCTGTGGTCACACAATTATACAGTTTTAAAACTACCTAATCCGATAAAACGGACTCAGACGTAAGAACGGATTATACGTAAACCTGTAACGATATATCATAGGAAAACCGACCAATAAATGTAGGGATAGCTGCCTATAATAACAACTGATTTACAGGTTCACAATTTGGTACATGTATAGAACGAATGTAACGAGGTTAAATATGATTATGGGTGTACTATTTTGAATAAATGGAATATAGACATAAGAACAAAGTTAACTTTAAATCTGTAAAATACCAAGTTCAAATAAGCAGAAAGCACCAAAAAAACACATGTGAAGATGATCTCATAATATAAATATGTATCTTCAGATTTGCAGGCCCACATGTGTTCATAACTCAGTCTTTATAACAATACAACTGTAGGTTGGTTTTAACTTTTTTAAAGGCAAAGTCAGTATCGATGAAGAATGTATTAAAAAATTGAAAACCTTTAAGAATAAGTTACATTTTCAACAGGAAATATATTTTATTTCTGACACAAGTAACAGGTGTTCAATTACAGGACATTCACTAGGGGGAATGTCTTAAACTATTTAGTGTGTGCTTCTATATTCATAATTGTATTATATACACTTATCTTTCTTTTACACTTTATTCATTACAAGACACCATTTCAGATTGTAGTAATACACTATATACCAATGAAAAAAAAAGATATATATTTTGCAGGCTTTTACTAAATATTAATTTGGGTTGCACTTTGGAAAAAGACATGGAAATAATCTTGAGAATTTTTTTTAGTTTAAAAGTAATAAAAAAGTGCGATGTGTTCCCCCTAGTGTTGATAGTGGGTTACTTGTCATTAGTTTCTATACCCCTTCCTAATTTATTTCTCCATGTTTAATGCCTCAAATTGCAAGTAGGGGGTGAAATTACACTGTAAAAAAAATTTGGTCCAGAATTTTAAAGAAAAGTAGTAATTTGGTCCAGAATTTTTAAGAAAAGTAGTAATTTGGTCCAGCTGAAAAAGGTTTAAAATTAGCACTTCGGAAGCTGTCAAAAGATTTCAAGTCGCCCTAAATATAAAATTGTTTATATTTTGAGTTAGAATCGATGAAGTCTTTAATTTTGATATAATTTGTCCCAAAAGTAGTACAACACACTGTAAACGTTTCTTTGAGAAACGCAAGTTGGATTTTTTTTATTTTCATTTATGTTCTCAAAGAAATGCACTACGAAATAATTGTGGTCTCGGACCAAATACACAAGTACACTGAAGGTAAATGTATTTAATGTTTTATTCAAATTAAATTGTGATGAAAGTACAACAAGTATTTTAAAATTCTTGTTATGCCCACAAACCATTACTAAGATATCGACTAAATTATTCATGCACTTTTTTTTATAGAATTGTTCCTTCAAAATTGCAGTTTTAGCATAATAAGACGCTAATACTAAGTTTGTTACCGATAACACTATTGGCATTATAAAGAACAAACAAATCTTAGTTTAAACAAAATATATTTACACAAATCATACCATTGAAACGCAGCTAACAATATGTCTACTCTAACTGTTACACTTATATAATATTTAAGAAATGACTGTAATATTTTTTTCTGTCAATAAAGAAGTAACATCCAAAATGCGGTGCACACTGAATAACCCGTGTAGCTTCACATTCTATTGATTTTTTTTTTCGAATAGACAGGAAAAAATATTACAGTCATTCCTCATAATTTATTCCAAAAATTCATTTTAGCCGGAGTAAATCATGAAAATACGTCGATAACGTCACGATCACATGACAAAACTATGTCTATGGGCTGATAGACAAAATACTAGAAACATGGTGAATCGATCACAAGGTAAAATGCTTCGGTGATGATGTTTTGTGGCAAGTACACCATACGTTTTAGGGGCTTAGTTCACAGTGTTATATTACAGTGTAAAATGCTTCGGTAATGATGTTGTTGTGGCAAGTACACCATACTTTTTAAAGGGTTAGTTTTTTTCTTGAAACAATAGTGTGACAACAAGATGTCCTGAAGTATCGCTTGTCTGCTGTGGCATTGATTTTAAAGTCTTATATTCTATGTAATTCAAAACGTTGAATAACAAAAATACCGAACTCCTAGAAAAATGCAAAACGGACAGTGGTCGATTAAACCTTGTCAAAATTAAAGTAAATTTGTAAGACTGTAAACATATAAATCTCAGGAGTCCTTTTCAGCCAAATATGATTTAAAGATGTAACATTAGCGCCAAATATGTGTTCATGGTATCAATTGCACCAATTTACGAAAATCATTGCGCACATTTTCTTGTACAAATAGTTATCATACATAACAATGGTAAATAAATTGAAGTAAATTAAACAGGTTTTTTTCACTGAATCAAGTTGGAGTATCATGTCTTATAAAACATAAATATCGAGTAATCAGCAGCAAAGAATAGCATAGAAAATGAATTTATTGTTTATCGATTTGCACTAACTGAAAGTATGTCGGTAGACAAAACCGTGAACACTAATTATGACAAGTGTTCACTAAAGGGAAATAAAAATATCAGTTTCGAAATTCTTTGCTGGAAGCTAGATATAATTATAGGCGACCATAAATTCCGTCAAGCTTTAATAAATCAAAAGAAATAAGATGAAACTAGACAAACAAAGACTGCAGAGCAACATCATATACAGATGAGCAATGTATCGTAGACAAAAAGTTGAAATCGTTAGCGTGTACTTGAGACAAACCCACAAACTGTTGAGCGATAAATAAAGGTGGATAGTTGACTTTTTTATCGGAGCAAACATATGCCTTGGTCTTGGCGCAAATAGTACTATATATTTTAAAAACTATTGCCGCAAACCTTAGCATTGGCACAAATGAGATGTGGCACAAATGAACACATTTTTGGCACAAATGAGATGTGGCGCAAATGAACACATTTTTGGCGCAAACGCATTTCCTCGCTACAAATATATATGAGCGAGTGACTGGTGAAACATTTGTTTATCCAATTTTTAAACAATTGCATGTATATATCATAAACTTAATCTTCTGTGCACGATTTTATCATTTCTTACGCAAACATGCATTATAGTCAATTTGTTTTGTTCCTGTCTGTTATGATTTAACAAATATGACAGCTCACTTATTGTCGTGTTTTAAAGCCATAGTTTACCGATTGTCACCTAATAGTAAACAATCAACAAAGAAGCATGAATAGTGAGCATGTGTTTAACATGTACACTCAGAAAATTATTTAAATGACAGATCCATGCGTATTACGATCACCGGATTTTTACGAGAAGAGTCACTCTAGGGCCACTTGCATACAGAAAATAAATCGGCGAATTGCTTCCTGGAAGCAAACAAATTAAAAAAAGTAAACTTCTTCTAAATGTGGACAAAGTCAGGAAAGTTTTTCAAAAGAAAGTATTTGTACATATTTTTTATAATGAAAACTATTCATCATTATTTTTTTTATAATTTGGGGTTACATATGACTCTATGATTTTTGTATTTAAAAAAAAAAGTAGGTTTTTGTGTGAATATTTATTTGCGGTTGAGAAGCTTTTAAAATTCGTATTTTATTTCACTTTCAAACTTCTTTGATTCGAGGGGCACTCTTGACTCTTTTGTAGATGACGCGCGTCTGGTGTTCTAAAATATAATATTTTGGTATGGTATGGATGCAAACAAAAACCATCGTAAGTCCTTCAACGGCAATATCATTTTATATAGTCGACCAAATTATTTACACAATAAAACCAAATATGACAGACATGTACCGACAACATCCACCATACAGCATGCTCCTTTCTTGGTACAGACACATAAAGAATATAGAATAAGGCATGGCTAGATATTTCCCTAGCCTTGGACTATTAAATCGAAAGCCTGGTATCTTTAATAGTTGTTCCAAAATAACCAAACGTGCAAAAAATAAAGAATTTTTAGAAAATTCCCTTACTTATTTTTTCAAGCGAGTGTAATGATATTTAAAATGTTGACCTGTTTATCGATATAATTTCCAACTGGATGCTAATAAAACCCAACATATGGTATAAGTCTACTTTGAAATTGCATTTTTTTTCTCTCAAATATACGAAACAAAAAAATGTACATTTCATTTTTTAAATGAAATTATTTGTGTTTCAATCTGTTCAATTGTTTTCCAAATTCAAACTGTTTCTTCAGGGAAAACATCGGATCTATAAATTAATAATAATTCTGCAATTGTCATCTTAACCTGTCTTCCTGTTTTATTCAATCAGGAAGCTTATCAACCAGAACATTTTAAAATCGTACTTTCACAAACTGTATTTGCATCGCATTACATAAATTGTTCATTTTTTTTATAAACATTAAAAATGAAATGACATTCTTATTCTTATCACAATCTTTTATAATCTAATCTTTAAAATAATTATTTGAAAATGGATCCATCCAATTCAATTTTATGGAATTAAGCCTAAAATAAATGATAAATAAAATTAATAAAGCTTTCCTTCAGCTTCACTCTTAATTATCAATGCTCCATTACTTAAATGTAAATATTATGTTTAACATGTGCAGTCAATTATGAATGAAACCTGATGAACTCCATGCAAACTGTATTCAGAGATATTGAATTTAAAAGTGTCTTCAAAGAAATATGTGCTGATCTTCCATGTGCCATGATCTCAATCTGTCAACGTTGAAGGTAGAGAAAATGTATCCCTAATGAAAATAGGTGGAAAGGTCAAATTTGCCACAAGGAATCAGTATTACTATTATCTGCCTACAAAGGAGTAGGTGCGGTAAGGGCCGATTTTGGCCTCAAATTTCATGTTTATCTGACGAAAGATTTTGACCACTTTTTAAACACTTAAGTGTCTATCTTATTTGAATCAATTAGGTTATGTGAAAGATTTTAACTGATTTAGTCATAAAAAAACGCACCGATTCAAGCTGAAATCTGAAAATTCTACCAAATATGTCATTTTTCAGATGGTTTTTGTCAAAAATGAAAGTGGCCGCATCCGTGTTGATCCTCAACCTCTATACATGTTATTTTTTATCATAAAATACAACTTGCATTTCAATATTAAGGATGAACACGAATGCGGCAACTTTCGTTTTACACGAAAACCGTCTAAAATTTAACTAAAATGTTGGAATTGTGAAGATTTCAGTAATCTAGTATGACTTAATGGTGCTAGTACCCGATATATGTGCATTGTTTTGTCAAAATCAGCCTAAATTTATGTAGCAGAAGTATACTTCTGTCCTATGAAAAACAAAAAGTTAACATTTTAACAAATTTGTAAAACTGCTATATTTTGTGGCCAAAAAGGGGTCTTAATGGACCTACTCCTTTCATTAGGATCTGGTCTAAAATATAAAGAAACACTGTGACGTACATAAACAACCCAAAGAAACGAACCAAATATAAACCATTTGCCAACTATTTTTTTTTCAATATTAAAATGAATATGTTTTAATCACTGCTTCATTTTTTTTTTATAGCATGATCTCTTCTTTTTTTTTGGATAGCATGATCTCTTCAGTAAAGTTTTTCTCCTGGTTGTCTAAACCTCATTTAATTCGTTGTACATCATCAGTGGTAGTGAACAAAATTAATGCATATTGTATTTTCTGCAAGGTATGTAGCAGAATTTGTATATATAAAACAAAAACCAGAAACTGTTCACATAGATCAATTAAAAGCTCAACTTCTGTAATGAAGGCTATGTAAGTACTTTAAATCTTAAATTGCTTCATTCAAGCGTTATCCAGTGCTATTTAATTTTATAGATAAGTACGAAAATAAAAAAAACAAAGAAGATCAAGATATCTCATATTGAATAAAAATTGGACTACGTTTGAAAACAAAAACAAGTTACTTATTGGTGCACACACCAAACGTATGAACCAGAAACAACTTGTTAAAAAGATAAAATTGAAAATGGAAATGGGGAATGTGTCAAAGAGACAACAACCTGACCAAATAAAAAAACAACAGCAGAAGGTCACCAACAGGTCTTCAATGTAGCGAGAAATTCCCGCACCCTGAGGCGTCCTTCAGCTGGCCCCTAAACAAATATATACTGGTACAGTAATAATGAACGCCATACTAATTTCCAAATTGTACACAAGAAACTAAGATTAAAATAATACAAGACTAACAAAGGCCAGAGGCTCCTGACTTGGGACAGGCGCAAAAAAGCGGCGGGGTTAAACATGTTTGTGAGATCTCAATCCTCCCCCTATACCTCTAACCAATGTAGAAAAGTAAACGCATAACAATACGCACATTAAAATTCAGTTCAAGAGAAGTCCGAGTCTGATGTCAGAAGATGAAACCAAAGAAAATAAACAAAATGACAATAATACATAAATAACAACAGACTACTAGCAGTTAGATGACATGCCAGCTCCAGACTTCAATTATAATGACTTAAAAATTATGGTTTCATCATATGAACATCAGGCACAATCCTTCCCGTTAGGGGTTTAGTATCATACCATCATAACATATATGAGAAGAACATAACCCGTGTCATGCCAACAACTGTTTTTAGAATAAATGTGTTTAGTTCCGACGCAAAGACCTTATCAGTGACTCAATATTTACGCCAAAATATGCAATCTTTAATGACTTGACAACAGTATCGTAATTATACCCCTTCTTAATAAGTCTATTCAAAGATTTTGTAAGTTTCTGAGGTGAATACTGACACCTTTGTGCTTTATAAAGAATATTTTCATAAAAAATGGGATTTGAAATACCTGAACGTATAAGAAGTCTGCATGTTGAGCTATTTTTACGAATGATGTCTTTATACCGATGATAAAATTTAGTAAATGTTTTGACTAGTTTGTGATATCGAAAACCCTGGTGTAATAATTATTCAGTAATACATAAATTTCTCTCGTTAAAATCTAAAACATTGTTATATACACGAGCGAATCGTACAAGTTGAGATAAATAAACACCGTAAGATGGTGACAAGGGAACGTCACCATCTAAAAACGGATAATTAACGATAGGAAATGAAAAATCATCACTTTTATCATAAATTTTAGTATTCTGAATTTAAAAAAAAGTGTGGAATATTTTTTAAAGTCTTGGAAGCCAAAATAAGAAAAAATAAGAAAAAAACAGTTAACGAAATTAAGGTTTGTTTTTATTGGAAAGCAAAATAATATAATTATTACATCAGTTTCGGGATATTCACTTTTGATGAGCATCGTATAGACGACTTGTCTTCTTTATCAGATGTGTATCTTTGGTGAGTATATATAAGCACTAAGTCGATGCTAGATATTTCCGCCAGAAAAAAGGTTGCCAATGAAGGATCACATAAATTATCATTGATATCTAAAATACTGAAAAATTCGACACAATAAGGTATTCTCACCCAGGTATGGATTGCGTTATCCGTATTTAGTTTATGAATTATTTGCTATTAATGCTTTCGAAATTGTTTTTACAATAATCTTATTTTTTACTGGTGTAATTGTGCAAACGTTACTGTCTTTAATTGGTTAAGATATCTTTTACAAAGGCAACGATATCAAAGACAATGAAATGTGAACTTATTATAATGATTAAGATAGGTGGGCTATAAACCAACAAGAAAGCAAACCTAATACACAATAAAACAGAAAAGCAAACAACTTTCAACAAACGATCTTATGTTGTATAAAAGAAGTTTAACACCATAACATAAGCTCTATATAGACCTGTTTAAAAAGAACAGAAACTTTCAAATATCTTATACCTAGATATTTTTATACTGTCACACTCAAAAGCTTAACTTGGGGAGTTTGAAGTATTATCCATAGAGTGGATTAAAAAACATTATGTTTTTAAACTCTATAATGATCAAGAGGGACACGGTTGAAATTTAAAACAAAACATTGTATCCCTCCTCCATTTCAAACGCATGTGCATTTGCTTTTCCAAAGTCAGGAAACTCGTTATTAGTTGAAATAAATCATATCTAAATGTGTTTTGTTATAAAAAAAAAAATTAAGATGTATCCTTCTTTCGACCTTTCCACTATACTTATACAGGTGTTCATATAACATGAATGGAAAAATATATACTTGACTTGATTGTCTCTTTGTATCCTGTTTCTGTTGAGAGCGAATGGTTATGTCTAATAACTGTTAACATCACAGTTCAATTTAGGGTTATTATTGCGGTACGCGTTATAGTCATGTCGATTTAATTCAAACACACATTCAACGATTAGGATAAAAAAAAATGTACAAAATTAAATGCAAGATAAAGAAAATAACTGTAATGTTTTTTTAAAATGTATGTTGTATATTTGCTCGGCTCGAAACTGGAGTTTTAGCTCGCTGAAACTCGTGTTACTTTTTCTTAGCCTCATTCAAATACAACAGATATTTAAAGATACTAAACAGGGTTTTTTTCTATGTTAATGACAGATATTGCATAGATTATGGACAATTAAGAGCACACGGATAGCGTTGAAGACTATGTTGTTCTATCCATGGTTGTTTTCAATAATTATTATTTATAGATGGTTTCTGCTTTCGCGTCTCCTTTAAGTCGTATTGTGTTTGAAAATTATTTTTTTGGTGACAAAAATTGGATTTTCCTCGTTGAACTTATACCTTAAGATATTGTTATGATTTGAATATGTTATGGTTCTCACATGTCTGAGGAATAAAAAATTGCAAAATATCTACATATATTAGATTCAGGCATAGAAGTATATCATACATATCTTTCATTTCAGTTTTTTAAATTATAACTTTTATTTGTTGCGTTTTATTTTTAGTATTGTATAAATTATTAAGATAAGCAAATTTCCAATTCCAATTTTATTCTCGTTTTGCTTCAAACGAGCATAATGTAATAATATTGATGATTTTAAAAATGTATCATAGTTGAATTTATATAAATTCGGAAAGTGAAAAAAGACCGATTTAAATAGATGAATGTACTAGCGTCACTCTTGATATGCTCTTCATATTTAGAGATATATGTGATTTATGAAAATATTTAAAATGAATTTGTTATTTTCTTGTTTTTATACAACTCATTTTATTTTGAAAAAAGATCACAGCATTTTAAAAGACAAAAATTAGCTGAACAAATATTGAGTCGTTACAATAAAAATTGAAAAGTCTCGAAGCGGTCACTGTAATTTCATTCATTTTTGGCAATGTATATAAAAGCAAGCATGGTTCTTATCCTACAAAAGCAATCAAATTTGTAATTTTGTTTATCTTTTAGTAGATCAAGGGGGAAACAAAAGATCAGTGATGCAATTTGTACATTCTACGAAATATAAATAAGTAACTATCGTTATGTCATTTCATATTTTAAATACTATACTTTGTTACAATTACAGTTTCTATCATCCATTTTTAGTCGTTTTTTCAAATTATATTGGATGCAAGGTGTTTTTTTGCCAATTAATTTCTGTGATAATAACGGTGACAGCGAACAGTAACGTCTAAATGTACTTTTGACTTCCGTTCCGTGCGATTAATATTGCCTTGACTTACTTAAACATATCTTGCTGTGGCTTGTGTTGTCAAATGACGTCAGTACGTCAATTTAATCCAGACTTGTTCTAAATTTCTTTATAATTTTCCCTGCAGTATAATTCTCGTGATTAAAGTTATACTACAATTTAATTAAGCATGTTAGTACTCGCTCGACATTTCAAATTAACTGTTGTGCACAAAGTAAAGTACTTTACGTTTCTGACACACAATCTAGGTTACAATTTTGATACCACAAGGCACAGCTTACGATAAGTGATAAGGCGCATTCCAAAACATGATGAAATTTATTAACTGCAATACATGTTTAATTAAAACATTAATTTGATAATAAGTTTCAAAAAAATAATCCCAAACAACAGTGTTTTAACACCATTTTTCCTGTTATTAACTTACAAAATAAAGAATATCATATGAATTCAAACATAACTTATTTTACAATATATTTTTCTTGTGAATTGTTTTTCTGTCTTCATTTCCAAATAAGGGGCGAGAAATACCATTTTAACATTCAAACTTATATGTCGAAAATAAACACAACGCACAACATGACTAAGAACAGAAAAACAGAAAGACCATTCGATAAACAATAGTACACAAAACACAGCATAGAAAACTACAGACTGAGCAGAACGAACCGAACCAAAAATAGGGAACGATCTAAGGTGTCCTGCATGATAAACAGATTCTGCTTAATTCAAGTAACAAATTACTAACATGTAATCATCTTGCCTTGAGGTTGATATATAAATGATAGTATTTTTTTTATTCTTATTAAAAAAGTAAACCGTTACAAATGTATCGATCAAAGTATGGCTTTCAAATTGCAGCTTTGGCTCACACCAAAATTGTGGATGTCAGTCCCCTAATTATCTTAAGACTAGTTTTTTAAGACTTATAATAAAAGCTTCATAAAGTTGTCTGTTAAAATGTTTCTAACTAAGGTTTCAACTCCCTAAGGTTAAGTTTACCCTAGATGGATTTGGCCATTCTTAAAGTCTTTTTGGGTTATATAGCTCTTTAACTGTTTTACTTGGTGTACATTTTAGCTTTAAGATATTCGTTTTTGAGCGTCCTTGTAAATCCAGAAAAGCGCCTCAGACGCATACAATTCATAACGTGTTGATTTCATTTTTTAGCAGTACGATTCTAAAGGTTCAGAAAATTTCCAAAACTGATCTTTGTATCTATGAAAGAATTTAGTGAAAGTGTTAAGTCATATGTTGTAACACAATTCCTGAATCAATAATCTACCAGTTATATACAAATTATATTCATTAAAATCTTAAATAGTGTTAACAAAGACACGGTCAAAACAAACAATTAGACACAATAACATACTGTGAGAAGACGTCATAAGGAACATCGCCGACAATACTGATAAAGTACCATTAGGGGTAAATCATCTCCATCATCGTTTTTGAAAAACTGAACTATCCAAATCTATTTCAGATTTATTAAAAGAAAAGATCCTTTACGTTTGCATAACTCAAACATTCTTCTTTATTTTAAAAAAATCAAAAATCACAAAAGAAATGGTAAAAAAATAATCAAACGTACCAACCAAGCTCATGTTTTGTACACGAGACAAGTTTTGAAAACATGAGACTAATCAGTGAGCACCGAATAAAAGATTTACAGGGACAAATCTAGTACGATGTTGAAGAACATTAAGGAAACAAAACTCCGAACAGTTTTGTCAAATACAGTTAAACGTTATTATTCCTTTATCATTTCAAACAAATAAGTTTTGTAAACAGTTAATGTATGACCTGAATCTGACCATATAAAAACATGCATGTCATCACACAGTGCGTAGTATCAGAATTGTGATACATTGAAATGGTCAACCTCAACCAACATTGACTTCGACCAGTGGTTGTGCTAAACTCAGCAAAGATACTAAGATCACCAATGACGATCGAATCAAAAACATTAAAAACCCAAATCAATCTACCTAATGTTATTATTTTTTTCTTTTAAATGAAATTGAAACGGATTTTTACTGTGTTTAAATGATTTATAACAATTCAGCTACATGCATTTGAGGGGCTCAATAATGTACGTTCATTAACCTACAACGTAAATTCCATTCATCATCTCAAAATAGTTATCTCACGCGTACAAAGTAAATTTACTTTTTTCTATTTATAAGAAGCCTTTCAAGTTGCACTAACTATGTTTGATATCGTATTTTGTTTAATGCTTGTTTGAAAAAGACCATCAGAAGTGCAAGGGTCAAATTGCATAACAAATAAAAATAATGGCAGGTTAAGATTAGTGTCAGAACATTGGTAGGTTAACATGCTGTAATTTCAATTCTTAGAGATAACTAAAATTTTCTGTCACGAAATAAAATCTTCATGCGATTAGAAAGAAACAAATTAAATATATACGTATCTTTGAGCACAAACTCATTTGGTTTTTTATCTATTTTAACATCTAACTGTCAACTTGACAATACTAATTGAATTACAAGCACATGTCTCTCTCTAAAATATGTGAAAATGACTTTAATGGACTCTTTTAATGGTACATCACAGTTATAGTTTTAATGATCTTCACCAAATGCATAAAAGTTTCACTTAAGAATAAGCATGATAGTGTAATAATCTAACCTTGTACTGAATTTCCACTCCTATTAAACAAGTATGTACTATTCACTAGGTGTTAACGGGAACATAAATAGTTAGGGTTCTTTTCGAAGCACTTAAGTTTGAAAGAATTCCTCTAGATAGTTTGTTTTGTTTTTATTCTTGGGAGGCCAGTACTTATCCTGGAAATATGAAAGTTTTCAATTCAAGAGCACATGAATGCAGCATATAAATTGTAGGGCTCGTGCATGTGAAATAAACACAATCCCACAATTAGTCCAAAGCACATCGGAAACGGTAAATTCTAAAACATTGAAATCTAGGGCTGTATAATTGCAAAGAAACGATAGAAGCTATATAAGTATATAAACTCATCAGAGATACCATGATTAAATTTTGTATTTACGCCAGACGCGCGTTTTGTCTAAAAAAAAAAAAGATTCATTAGTGACGCTCGAATCCAAAAATGTCAATTTTACTCAAGTAAACTATGTCAAGGGAGTTGGATTCTTCATAAATAAAATTTTGGAAACGTATATCAAAATGAAATCTGTATCAAAGGATTGTCTATTAAACGAATGATGAATTCGGTAACTAACAGTCCACTAGCAGTTGCATTAATCAAATGCTATTAAATGAAAATAACACTTAATAACTTTCGTGCGTCTGACGAGCATTTTTTTACGCTCCACCCTGAATTTTAACACACAGACATATATTTATACTTTGGAATATTTGAAGCTATGTGGCCAAAACAGACCTTCAATGAAGCTCAATCATGAATGTTCGGTGTATGGTTTTTTTCTTCTTTTTTGTTTGATTTTTGTTTATCGTATTTGATTTCCCTAGTTGTTGTTATTTCTCTGTTTAGTTTTCAAAGTAATGCTTATAAATAAAGAAATTTGTGTGGCTAATTCAAGATCTGATTATATGATATATTATGTATCACATTGTACATGAAATATGAGGCATGTACATTTATATTACTACAATGTGTCTTTTAATTGTTTGTCAGTTGACGATTTGATCTTTGCAATTTGTTATGTTTCATCTTATCATATTGGAGGGTGGCGTATTCACAAACATGTTTCAACCCGTCATATTCTGTATTAGTTTATCAGTCAGATGTCTACATATAACAAAGTGGCTTTCAATAGTAGCTGTCTGCCATGTATTTTTTTTCTAATGTTTTATCTTAAATCCATTCGTTGGTTTTCTCTTTTTGGTTGTTTTAAATTTACAATGATCTTTTATAATTTACTATACGTTATTGACGTTGTTTACTGTTTAAGACCGTATATTAACCAATAAAAAAAATTACAATCTCGTCATTCGATCCCTGGTGGAATGTTGTCTCAAATCATACCATACATATAAATACCAATGCACAACATATGTCTCGAAAGCATAAAAAAAAAGGTTTGAAAACATGCAAGTCAGGAATATGACAGTTGTTATTAATTCGTTTGATGTGTATGCGCTTTTGATTATGCTTGATTCTGTGATCTTGGTACAGGCATACAATATGTAATGCTAATAGTTATCAAAGGTACCATGATTATAATGTTAAACCAGTTTTGCAATGTATGTAGCCAACGCTTAAAGTCATAAGAAACCTCAAATTAAAATAAATAATGCATTTTTTTATTTTTTATAACTCAATATATAGTTTCATTATAAAACTTATGTACATATACCTTTTCTGAAGATTTTTTTTTAGTGTGTTCCTATTTAGAAGAAGTTTAATTTATTTGAATTGCTTTCTTCGACATATTTTACGTAGGCAAAGTGACCTCAGTGTAACCCATCTCGTAAAAAGCCGGTTATCGCAAAACGCATGTATGTCCTTAAAATAAACTATTATCTGATTGTACATGTTAAACACGTGCTCAATATCCATGTTTTTTTTGTTGATTTTTTACAAACAGGTGACAATCGGTAAACTTCGGCTTCAAAACACGAACTTTAATGACCTGCCATATTTTCACAACACTGACCGGTTATACGAAGTTTAAACGAAAAAAAAATGATAAAATCGTGCACAGAAGACTAAGTTTATGATTTCTGTATGCATTGGTTCAAGAATTGGAATAACATTATTTTTCACCGGTCACTCGTTTCATATGACTTTAATGACGATAACACAATTGTTTCTTTGTTTTGGTCTTTACATTTTTTGTACTCATGATACAAACCAGAAAGAAGTAAACCTCATTGCATTTTTTAAATCAGTTTCAATAGTCAGTTAAGAACCATGCCATATTGAAAGCTCAAATAAACCATCTTCTTTTGTATGTATACAATATAAGCAAAATGTGAAATAACAATAGAGGGACGAAAGATACAAAGGGACAGTCAAACTCATACATCTACAACAAACTGACAACGCAATGGCTAAGAATTAAAAAGACAAACAGACAAACAATAGTACACATGACACAACATAGAAAACTAAAGAATAAACAACACGAACCCCATCAGATCCTGCTCCACATGTGGCACCCGTCGTGTTGCGTATGTGATAACAATTCCGGTAAATAGTCTAATTCGGTAGGTCACATTCATAGAAGGTAAGGGGATTGTAGTTACAACGTAAGAAACTCTTTTTGTATTAGACATAGTCTTAGATAACATCAAATGAAAAACACATAGGACAGAAAGACTCTTCGCTAGGGACATTATTTGATGGGAATTAAGCATTTTGTGAGCAATCAACACTCAACATTAGATAGTTTGGCATCAATAGGACAATCCAACACACTGTAGGATGAAGGATCAAATAAGCGACTTTCCCATGTAAAACACTTTAACCTAACATAGTGTAATTACTTTATTACACAAATAGCTTTTGAGATTTTAATGATTATATTAAAGTTACTCTTCCGCTTTCATAAAAATAATGTAAACAAATAACAGAATAGTAAAAATACTCGAATTCAAATTCGTTTTTTCGGATAATTGTGACATTAGGAAGAAATGTCGAAGGAATTTAAAGTGAGTATTGAAAGCTAAACAGGTTCCAAACTAGAAACATCTTGAACAATGATCAGAATTACTTCCTTGATAGTAATGAGGAGTATTCAAAACTGTAAATAGCCCTGGTGAACAAATAGGGATAAATTGCATTTACATTTCCCGTCATAAATCCACAAGAGACTTCCACTATGATCAGATCATGCTATTGATTCCAAAAAATTTATTTCAAAAATGAAAAGCCAACAAATTGTATCTAAGGGCTGTCATTATGCTATTGAATACTACAAAAGCTTTGAAAATCTGAAGGTGCATGATTATCTACGTAACTATCATACATCATACTCAGAAACTTTCGGTTTTAATTAGTTTTAATTCTGTGAAAATCTAATAGTTGACACTCCCTCATCGCGACCTGAGAAATAATCAATAGATGCCTATTATAATCTATTTATCTAAGATTTCTCTAAGCGCCCTAAGATGACAAATTCTTACAGCACAATTATAAGGAAAGAATAGAGGATGATATTTTACTTAAATCTGACCAAACTAATAGATATCTGACATACGTCATTTCCATTTGATGGTAATGCTGTTAATATAACTGTCGTCCAATCTTTAAATGTAATCAGCGCATTAAGTGAAGTGCATTTTGATTCTAATCCATGGACTTTATTTAAGAGGAACAAACATATTAATCTTTTTTGTTTAACTTCAAAAAGACTTTCTTTCTAGCTTAATTAGTTATCGAAGGTACCAGGATTTTAATTCAATACACCATACGCGCGTTTTGTCTGCATAAGATTCATCAGTGAGGCTAAATTTCGATAAAAAAAAGATCTATATGGACAAATGATATCTTTTAGTTGGAATTTGACATAAGAATCTAAATTTGACAATCTCTAAAACTACGATTAATCAGCTCGTTAGTTTCTCGTTTGAATTATATAACGTCATTATCATTTCGGGTTTTTTCATTGTTGAAGGCCGTACAGTTGATTGACCTATAGTGACCATCTTCTACGTCATTTGTCTCTGTTAGAGAGTTGTATTCATACAACATCTTATTATTATTTATATAAACAACATGCTATATCTTTTTCTTTATTTAGAAAAAATTTATTATAAGTGTGATCGTGTTTTTCAGCAGACAGTTAAAAAATTCCTATTAGCAATAACGATGCACACCTTCTCATCGAAATGTTCCTTTGTTCATACAAGCAAACTTCATTCTTGGTTCATTGTCCTTTAACATAACGTTCTACTATATATGAAGTTGATGTTGTCTCATAATACACTGCAAAGGATTGTGACAATGTTTATTGTATCATTATAATTGAGATAAAGGAAACCACAAATCTTTATGAAAAAGAGGTAGTTCAATTTTTACATTGTAGATTTTTCTATTTCTATGTAACGACTTCTAGCATCATCTGCATGGTAGATAAATATTTACCGGTTGATACGCTTCCTTTCATGTTTTCTGTTTCATTGATAGTGAGATGTTGCTGCCTAAAAGTAAGGTGTGCAACCGAGGTTTCTTGTTGAAAAGTTTGCAGATGCCATCATAACTTGGATGATTGTTACTGAATATATATGTCTCAAATAACCTCGTTTATGTTTGACTTGTCGCATCCATAGTCCTATTTTACTATTGTGATACCATCAGATTTTAGCAAGACCGATTTAACGATTTTCCTATCCTAGGCATAGATTACCTTGGCCGTATTTGGCACAACTTTTCGGAATTTTGGATCATCAATGCACTTCAACTTTGTACTTGTTTGGCTTTATAAAAAGTTTGATTTGAGCGTCACTTATGAGTCTTATGTAAACGAAACGCGCGTCTGGTGTACTTTATGATAATCCTGGTACCTTTGATAACTAATTAGAACACATGAATACAGACCCATTTGTAAAGAGGTTAGCAATTGCATGTAACATTTAATGTTTTCATGAACTGTTGTATCTTCCCTGCGTAATCTTATAAAATCTGATAAGAGTCAAACTTGAATCACAGAAAAGTACTCAATGATACTACTCTAAAAACTACAACAGAATGAACTGACATAGCATTTATTCTCTTCTATAGAGATTCTGTGTTTCTTATATTTTTTTTTAAAGATAAATATTTTTTCTCGCAGTTTTGCTGTTTTAGTTGTAAATTAAGCTTCGGGTTTTTTTACTTTGTATACGTTTCAGGACTACAATTGACTAAAAGTTAAAAGTATGCAAGACAACTGCAAGTATATTTGATATTAACCTTCCGGAGCACCTGAGATCATCCCTAGTTTTTAATGGGGTTCGGTTTGTTTATTCTTTATTTTTCTATGTTGTGTCATGTGTACTATTGTTTGTCTGTTTGTCCTTTTCATTTTTAGCCATTGCGTTGTCAGTTTATTTTCGATTTATGAGTTTGACTGTCCCTCTTGTATCTTTCGTCCCTCTTTGATAGACTAATAATATTAACTGGTCTAAATAAAGGCAACATTATTTTTTTCTAAAGGAACATTGAGGTAAAATTTGGTATTTTTTTGTTTAACAGTTTCAGAGTACAATACGGACGAACACAACCATTTACGTAAAATGATGGCAAAAATATGTCCAATTACCAAACTAATTGGAAATTCCGCAAGCCCTAAATCGTCATTATTAATTCTATGTAATTTTTACAGTGAAAAGTTGTGTGACACCTATGCATAGCAGTGAACGAATATCTTTCTAAAATAGACATTTTAATCTTACATTCATCTAGAAACTCCCAACACTGAATGGTTGAGCCTTGTTTAGTCTTTCCGTCAATTTCTAGTCTTTTTCTCGGTGGTACATTCAGAACTTTAATCAGGAGTTCAGATATAACAGCCTTGCATTGGACCATTACATTAGTTTAATCCAGGAATCATTTAATCAAAGGAATGCATAAAAGGACAAGTTGAACTAAAGTACTGTCAATATATTGTTTTGTATCAATGCGACTAAAGACAAACACAAACACTTGTCATGAAAAAGGATAGGAAAAACGAACCCAAATAAAAACAAATATTGAAACAAACATTTGTGATAATTGATTAAATTTTAAACCTGTTACAGGAGTGTTCTTAAGTTAACATATACAAGCTTAGCTACCCTAATGCATGTAAGAAAGATGAATATGTTATAATGGTAAGTTTCTAAAAATTATAAAACTTGCACAACTTCTAATACCATCTTATATTGAAACTTTAAGTAACCAATCGATTTCAAATTATTTCAAATTTTCATAAAATCTCAAAGCTGCTTAGTTATCCCTATTGTTGATTAAGATAACTTCTTGACAAAGAAAACGGTAAAGTTTAACATTAGATCTGTAAGTGTGTTCATTTTGATGAAATTTCTTGATACAATTTTAAAACAAGATTCAATTAAGAACATGCAAGTAAAGATTGTGAACATATTTTGTCCAACAGTTTCTGAGTAGAAGACGATTGGACATCGACTATAGACTCATGTGATGACAGAAAACCGACTTTTTTGGTAAATGAAAATTGTCCATTGAAAAAGAGTCCATAGCATGTGTATAAGTTTAACAGCAATTATCAAAGCTGTACCATTAACGCCCAATTGTCAGCAAACATCTCTTGTACCAATTAATGACATTTATTTCTTCTAAAACAATGGCACGTCAGTGTTTAAATTCTCTTTGTTAAACAGAAAATCAGAAATATGAAAGGATTTTTAAGCCTTTGATGTGTGATTAAACACTATTTTGCAATTGATTTATCTTAAGACGTGTTTGTTATTTAGATCATGCGTATTTACCCAAGTGGTGTATTAGAATAGTTTATCAGATATGCCTATGCCACTTGTTGGGAATGCTAAATTAAAATTAAGTTGAAATTGTTTAGTTTAAAATTAAAGCAAAATTTGATCTTCGAAAAAACAGATTTTTTCATGTATTCGAGTTTTTCACCGATAGAAAATATGATTATTTACCAGAAATATCATCTCACTTCCTCCAAAAATAACGATTTTTCTCATTTTTAATATATATATGGGAGTCGAGTTACTTGTATGCCAAGTTAATCAGTTTTCTTCTTTTCCGTTAACAGTATATAGTTACCAGCTTCTGAAGTGTTGCCAGTGACATATTTTGCAAACGTAGAATTTGTTGATATATTTTTCTAATTATTCGATATCACTATGTTTAAATGTTCGTAGACTTGTTAAATTTACTGTGTTCTTGTGCAATGTATATCATATATGTAGCACAAGTTATGATAATTCCCTGATCTAGTTATCAGTTTGGATTCAGAATCTGTTGTTGTACATGCCTGTCTGAATACACTCTAAAGGTTGTTGCTTAATGTTGCTTCATTGTCCAACTTTGTTAATGAAAACCTACCAAAAATGACATAAGAAAATAATTCGTCATAGATTTCTTCAAAACAAAAGAGGTGCTTGCATGAAAATACTGAAAACAGAGATTTAGAATATATGAAAAAAATGCTGCATGTCTAAAATTAAGTGCTTTGTATCCTGAAGAAATGTCAAAAGTGTTCGTATTGCTTAGTCTTTAGTTTAGCATGCAAGTAAAATACTTCCGCGTTTGTTTTGCTCACATATTGGTATCAAGTCAAGTTATGTAACATTGTGTTCTATAGTCTCAAAGGAGAAGACGAGTGGACGACGACAATGGACTTTAAGTTATGGCAGAAAAAGTAAAAAAATACTGACCTCCAAAGAATAATTTGAAAAGGAAAGTCCTTAATCAAAAGACATCATCAAAAGCTCAAACAAATTAAACGAAGGGTAACAACTGTCATATTCCTGACTTGGTACAGGCATTTTTTAAATAGAAAATGGTGGATTGAACCTGGTTTAAAGCTAGCTAACCCTCTCATTTGTATGACAACGATGTATAATCAACACAAACAGACACGACAGGTGAAATTGTCAAAACTAGGGGTTCAACAGTCAACATTGAGTTATAATGTCAATAAATATGCTACCGGTTCTTTTTATCTTGATTTAATAATCAATGTTAACAAATACAGGGTTTAGCTTAGGGTGTTAGTTAGCGATAAACATCTGTATACGGCGTGTCTGGATAAGATGTTATAATAATAATAAAAAAAAATACCACAATCTCATAAAAGTGCTTATTCTATAGAGTAAACATTTCTAACATAAACGATCAAAGCAGTACAATTGACGCACCATTGTCAGCACACATCTGTTGAACAATTTATGTCATGTATTTCTTTTTAAACTATGGCACATCAGTGCGTTAATTCACTTTGTTTAACGAAAAATTAAAAATATAAAAGGATTGTTAAGCCTTTGATATGTTAAAAACATCATTATTCGATTGATTTATTCGTTGGAATTTGTTTTTCTTTATTTAAGGCCTACATGTATTTACAAAACTGGTATATTAAAGTAGTTTTCAAGAAATGCATAGTGCAACCCGTTGGGGAGGCCAAGTTAAAAAAAATAATTGAACTGTAATAATGATTGAATCAGCAAAGTATGATCTTCATAAAAAAAACAATTTTTCCGAGGATTAGAATATTCACTGATCAAAGATATCATTTAACAAAATATAAGTTCAAATAAATATCCCCTAAAGTAACGATGTTTTCTCATTACGTTATATGTAGAACAGGATTTCTGGTAAAAACCAAACGTTCACAGTAAACGGTTACCAGCTTCTGAAGTAGTTACATAGTTACACACAGGTAAACTTTAATGAAATATCATTTATAGTATATGATCATGTGCATTTATTTGTTATCTTTATTATGAAATGTACGTAGACTTGTTCATTTTATCCTATTTCGTATAGGTTGAACTTTGTAATTTCAGCTAACGCCTCTTTTGGTGAGATATAGATGAGTCTTTAGTAGACGAAACGCGCGTCTGGTGTATATACTAAATTTAGTCCTGGTATCTTTGATGAGTTCATTCATAGATAATTAATTTTGTTTACGTACTGGTTCCCAGTTATAATCTCTTTGTTTCATTTCATAAAGACATAACTTTGGAATGTTAACAGTAAATCTGCACATGCATATTGTTTATATTGAAATCTGTGGCAATCCTACAGTCAAGAAAGTCGTAGTTAAACAATTTTTTGTTAGTTAAAACTCTTAGAACATTGAAAATATACACAGCCCTATATGTTGAAAAAATTGTAGTACATATGAACTTTCCATTCTAGGATATTATTTTTTGCAAAACTTCATAGTAAAAGTGGTAAATTTTTAGTAGTAAAAGGATTTCCTATAGGAAATTGCATTGTCGATATTCACAGAAATGCAAGCTTTACACGTATCAATAATTATGATAGTTCCCTTTTACAGTTATCGGTAGGGAAATAGATTCCGTTGTTCTTACACATTGGTGTTCCTATGTTCTGGTGTGTATTTCGTCTTTCAGGAATGGTGCTATCAAAATTATTTTTTATTGAGAAAAGTGTTAAAACACATCAATAGTTGAATTTATCACAACTTTCTTCAAAACTAAAGAGGTGCCGACTGGGAGATACTGAAAAAAGGAATAAATCTAGTAACACCTAAAAAATACGAAAAACTGCTGGTGGTTCAAAAATAACTTCAATGTATTAGACATTTACATTCTTCTAATCCTACAATACATTTAACCAAAAAGTGCATAAATTTCTGACCAAGTTCTGGATAAGAGCGAAATGCATATTTTAAGAAACGTTTGAAGAAATGTAAAGCATTTGTGAGTTGCTTATTTTTCAGTTTAACAGATGAATAAAATAATAATTGAAGAAACAAAATTCTGAACCTGTAAAAAAGTATTGCTGAGTTTCCAAATTACATGCTTTAATTAAAGATATATTATAACAAAAACATAAACATGTTTCTATGCTAAGGCATCAAAATATTTGAGCTTGTACTACCAGTAATACCAAATCAAAATTAGTTAATCAATTTTAAGTTAATTTTCCTTAATAATCTACAAGCTGCTAAGATATTCCCATCGTTTAATAGAACAACTTTCTTGACATGAAAACTATATACTTGCAAATGTTTTACCTTGTCACTCCAAATGTTATGAAAGAGCTTTTAAGTTACATGATCAGTTAATGGACTTTTTAGATAAACATTTTACTCGTCTGCTTTTAGAAATAAAGACAAGTTTTGGTGTCAACCAGCACACATAGTTATAATAAAAGAAAAGAAAATTATCTATAGGCGACAACATCGTTGCAGTTTTATACAAAGTTTTCCTTTTTAGGCTATGAATTGTTAGACTAGTAATTCACAAAAAAACGTGTAAAAACCAATATGTGGCTGAAATCTTTAGCCATGTGCCCATATTGGCGAGAACTTCATTTCCTTTTATGACGTTGCAAATGGCTGAGAACGATAAAATTTCGTAGACCTTATATCGTTTGTTTATAATCATTCTCCTACCTTTCATCATAGGAAATGTTTATTATTTAACATAGAATAGAACACTAGTACCAGAGAATACATATTTCATTTGATTCTTCAGGAGGTGGTCACATAAATTATGAAGAAATTATACTAATTGTTATGCTAGATTTGGGTATTTTATAGCTAGGTCTTAGCGAATTCGTATTTCGTAACTACTTACGCAAACGATTCCTGCACATCAAACTTCCACTTAATCTCATTTATATGCCTTCATTTCTTCATCTCTTTTGCTTCAAAACCCAAGTAACAGATTTATTCTTATGATTTATCAATTAACGTTAGCATTTTTTACTTTTTTAGTACTAGATCAGTTCAATATATTATGTCGTGATCATATTAATGATTTATACTTTATGAGAAAAGTTCATTAGTTTGGGAAACTTTTGTCTGATCCTATTTGTCGCTTTGATCAAATAAAAGTAATATAATAACAAAAATAAGGCACCATTTACTTTTATTGAAACTAGAAAGAAATTGGTGTACAAACAAATCTTAAATTATAACAAATTTGTCTAGCACAAAACAACGTATCAAAATTTGACGTTTTAACAATGATTGGGTTCAAATGTTTACAAAGGTCGATCCTCGGTTGAGTTCGTTGAAAAGTCATCATAAAAAACACTTCTTAACTAAGCGACGATCAAACATTACGTTAAATCTATTGATATATATAATATTCCAATGGATGACAGTAGACAGTAGATTCAAGTTGATACATTGGTTTTCAAAGAAAGGCAAATCCTAACAAACTGCAGTTCGAGAGTTTTATTAAGGTCTGCACAAAAGTATATCATATCCCCTTACAATGGCTTTCTGCTAATAATCTTGTGTTTGTACCACCTTCTCATTAAGCGATATCGGGGTTGACTCATTTTAAATATTTAACAAATGTTTTATTTTATAGTATCCGTTATGGTTCTGCAAGACTCTATAAAATATTAACTCGAGATACATCTTTTATAGTAGGAACAAATTAATTAACTTGGGGAACAACTCAATTTTGAAAAACCTAACGAATCTTGTTTAGGTATCGACAAGAATTTGAGTGATAACATGGATTCCAACTTAAATTTACAATGATCGAGATAATTTTATAACCTTTGATATCATCCCAATATCAAATTTATTCCTCAGATGTCTAAATCAATAATTTGACTTCTTTGAAACTTCGAACCGTTTTTAATCAACCGAAATACTGAAAAACAACTACCATATTCCCAACTTAGTAACGGTTTTATAGCCATTAAAACCTTGAGAGTTGTTTCATTGGCACTTATATCACATCTTTTTTTATCTATAAAAGAGGGGTGAAAGATACCAGAGGAACATGCAAACTCATAAATCGAAAATAAATTGACAACGCCATGGATAAAAATAACAAAAGACCAACAGACAAATAATTGTACACAAGAAACAACAAAGAAAACAAAAGACTGGGCAACACGAACCCCACCAAAAACTAGGGGTGATCTCAGGTGCTATGGAATGGTAAGCAGAACCTTCTCCACATGTGGCACTCGTGGTGTTGCTCATGTTATTAAAACCCGGTAAATATTCTAATTCAATTGGTCAAATTCATGAAAAGAGCACAGGATTGTAGTTACGACGTAAGAAACTTATTTGATATCATCTGTGAATCGGTTATTCCATAAAGATCAAACAACTCGTAATGGCGTCCGTAAAATTTTAAATACGAAGGGATGATTTCAACTTCACCATTTGGAACTCTTGGTTTTATAGCTTTCTTGTCAGCAGCTATCCTCTATCAAAGAAATCATGATATGAAATACAACCGCGGGAATATCGTATGCAAGGGCTGCTGTTATGTTGCTACATAGAAATGAAAAGTTCGTCTCTTTTGTCGTAAAATTTTGTTTTGAACCGACAATTTCTGGATTTAAGTCAAGATATGATGCAGAATTAGTTCGATGGGATAGATGCGTCCAACATAGTCACCAAATTTTGAATTATATAGTGAGAGAACATCATCTATATAGCGGAAAGTAAAGTTAATGGGTATTGCTTACTTCTTATTTTTCATCCGAAGAAGTTCCTGTATAAAGTCAGCCTAATCAAGAAGAGGGTTCCCATTAAAATACAAACTGTCTGTTGAAAAACATGTTCTCCAAACGTACCAAATATGTTGTCAATCAAAACAAG
Organism: Mytilus trossulus; assembly: GCF_036588685.1. Lineage (NCBI taxonomy): Eukaryota > Metazoa > Mollusca > Bivalvia > Mytilida > Mytilidae > Mytilus > Mytilus trossulus. The sequence continues at coordinate 53,463,666 of NC_086379.1, read as the reverse complement.
CATCTTGATAATGTCAGTTTCAGAGAAGAGAATATTTTGTTTGAATCAGTGTGATCCTTTACAAAGTAGGATTTGTCCCTTGCTAACCTCCCGCTCATATAACAGTTATCAATAGTTTCATTATCTTAACAAAATTGGGTGAGAATGATAAAAATATAGCAGATCAAAATAGTAAGAAAGCCAAAACAAAAACAAATTTTAAGAGAATTCAGAACCCAAAATTCTAAAAAGGTCTGCATACACACACATGTACTCATAACCTAATAACATATCGCAGCCGGGGAGATCATCGGCTTGCCCTTGATTATAATTTCTACTTGTTCAGCAAAAATTACGCAACAGTAAAACTTCGATACGACTAAAATTGTTGTACAGATATGCATACTTGTTCCTATTATAATGTGTATGTTATTCATTAAGGAAAGACAATATTTATTTTTGGATCAACAAAGAGTTCGTTGACAATAAATTAATCTATACAAATTGATGCGACTTTTTTTCTCGATAAAAGAATCTAAAGTTATTTTTGTCATTTCACTAATACATTTGTTTGCATAAGATGGGACCATTTTGGTAAATAAATAAAGGAGCAGTAGTATACCGGTTTTCAAGTTCATGGATCGATTGACAGAAAACTGAAAACAAATTTTGGTTACAAACTAAAGCGGAGGTAAACTTTAAAATGTCGTTTCAATTTTGAAATTGGCAAACTTTTTGCTTTGCAACGGAATTCTTTCAGTAAAATTCATTTTTTTTTCTTCTGTCACTTAAGTTTTGGAATACACAAACATAGATCTTAAAAGAAAAATGACGTTTTACAAACTTTCGCTCAACTTCTTCAATAGTTATCAAAGGTACCAGGATTATAATTTAGTACGCCAGACGCGCGTTTCGTCTACATAAGACTCATCAGTGACGCTCATATCAAAATATTTATAAAGTCAAACAAGTACAAAGTTGAAGAGTATTGAGGATCCGAAATTCCAAAAAGTTGTGCCAAATACGGCTTAGGTCACGAAATGAGGTTTTTACAAATGAAACATTTAACCAAAGACGCAACTTAATTAAAATCAAATACGCATCAAATCTATATTTAGATCATACATACATTCAATTTGATCTACAATCCTAATTTTTCACTAAGACCAATAATCATAAATGTTTAACATTTCGTAGACTTAAGTATATATGTAGGATGATTGGCATTATCATTTTCTCAGTTTCCTAGGGGACAGTGGCAGTTATTTATTTTTCAGATGTAGAAATGGCAAATTAAATGGTAGTGTCTGGAAAAAAATGAAAATGTCATGAACAGGAAAGTCCAAAGTAATCTTCTTCTCAGAAATATGTAGTATTAGTACATTTTATGACACTGATATAAAATTAAAACCACAGGAATTGTAAAAGTACATTAAATGTTCTCCACAAAACCAACAAAAGCTGTATAGTATTGTATGTTGAACCATAAATCAAAACAAAACAATACTGTATGATCACTGTAAAGGAAACAAACAGAACTGAAATATAAAAAAATGATGAATTTAAATCACGATTGTTTGAAGAAAGATAAGGATCAAATGTCAATGGTTTTTGTTGTTTTCGGCTATCCAGTGGCAAATATTTCATACATGTTCAGAACAATTAAATGTCAATAAGAAACAATCCCGAGATTGTTGCGCTCGCCTATAATTTAAAATAGTTGTGCAATTAGTCAAATTCTGAACAGGCCTGCAAGTGGAGAAACATTAGAAAATTGATACAACAGACTTTTAAGTTTCTATTGAATATATTCACATTAGACACGGGACGATTCATAGCTTTACAAATTGCATAGATTCTTGTCAGTTTTGGAGAAGTTTCTGATCAATTTGACATTTTGAACAATAAGATACGTGTAAACTATAATTTTTTCCATTAATGAACTTTGTTGACCGATCTTTCGGTGTATTTTTCTTATTTGTGTCGTTATGATGATGTCTCTAGAAACGAAGATACGACAATCAGTAATAAATTTTCTAACCTTTTACTGGCTCGTTCTCATAGAAAACGGTTTCATGCTATGTTTAGAATCGCTAAGCTAGTGTCCTCCACCCAGTTTACAGAGATTCGCCACTGACTTGATTTAAAACAAACATTTCTTTTTCCTGTTGATTTTATAAATTTACAACTCCTTTAGAGGAAAGTTGACCGTAGATAACGTTTGCTTCTGTATATGCCAGTTTTGGCAACAAAGCTCCTCAAGTATTTTGTATACACAGATGGCTAAACGTCTTTCATTGTTTAGAGTATCAAATATTCCTGGTGAAATTAGTTCGAAAAGAGCAACTCGGACGCGCCATATATAGTACTTTAGTGAGTGTCATTTTCAATGTATGTACAATTCCTTAATCGAAAAATGAATTTCAATGAAATCTCAGTCCAATATATAAAATCAGTCAAAAAGTGACAGTTTATAGCCGATATTGATATTCAATAAGAGAAATGAAATAAAACTACAAGGCAATACCATTCTATAAATGTTCATAGCAATCAAAATATTCTTGTTACCACTATAGAAATCATGATCTCTCAATCTAACATCGACCGTAATATTTCTAAATACAACCGACCTTGTACAATATAAAATTTCAATAAAACGCAGTAAATTTTTACAAAATCTTAAAATACTGCATTTTTTTTAAAGTCATAAGAAACGAGTGACCGATGAAAAATAATGTTCTTCCAATTCTTGAACCAATGCATACAAACATCATAAACTTAGTCTTCTGTGCTCGAATTTATCATTTTGTTCGTGTAAATTTCGTATAATCGTCAATTTTTTTTTCAATCGGTCAGTGTTGTTGTGAAAATATGGCAGGTAATTAAAGTTCGTGTTTTGAAGCCGAAGTTTAACGATTGTCACCTGTTTGTCAACAATTGACGAAAAATAAACAGAAAAGCATGGAAATTGAGCACGTGTTTAACATGTAAATTCAGATAATAGTTTTTAACTGTTTATTTTAAGAACATCCATGCGTATTGTTGTCACCGGATTTTTACTAGATGAGTCACACTGAGGTCACCTTGCATACGGAAAATATGTCGGGGGAATTGTTGCTGGAAGGAAGCAATTCAAATAAAGTAAATTTCTTCTAAATATGAATAAATTAAAGAATTTTCTTCAGAAAAAAGTATATGTATAGAAGTTTTATAATGAAAACTATCCATTGAGTTATAACAAACATATGCATTATTATTTTTTGAATTGAGGTTTCTTATGACTTTAAACAAACCATCCAATAATGGTTTAATATGAAGAATTTAAAAAAAAAGATTTAACTCCCAATATCAATACACAAACATCAGTCATAACCGGTTTCATGACAAAAATATGTGTGAAAACAAGAGATTGACCAACCCAACAGAAATCTACTTGCGTTGGTTTGATTTCTTGTATTTCCTTTATATTTATGCTATTCAGCACCAAAATAAAACTACGTGGTAGTTAATATACTTGTCAACAACAAACGTAATCTAGATATTATAAAAATAGACAAAACTGTTTTGTTGATTTATGACGATTACACAAAAAAAAACCTTGATATATAATTCAGTGCAAAAGATTCATCGTATTTTCGGAATACATAACGCTGAATAATTCCCAGAGCGTGTTCAAATTAAGACATTTCATTTCTTTATCATTAGTGTTAATGATGGACGATTTTGTACATCAAACTATTTTTATTCGCTGTGGACATTTTCTGTCATTTCTGGTAACAAGCAATTCCATCTTAAGTGGCTAGTGTCTGGTATATTGTAAACATGCTTTAAAGAAATTGAAACATTCCTTCAGAAGTGTCGTCTTCAACACTATCACGTGATTTGATTATTTCCTGTAACTTAATCGATCGTATATTTCATTTACCTTTATATATGTAATAACTTCTTTCAGCAAAGAAACATCTTTCAAGAATTCCTTTTAAAAATTTCAGCTAGAACCAATTTATTGTGTATGGTATAGTAAATCAAGTTTTCTTTGTATATAATTTGTTTTTGTTGAACATCCAATTGATTGACTTTTCTATGCAATGGTACATACTCTGTAAGTGGAAGGGTATTTGACGATATAGAATAAAAATTGACTTCTTCTTGTCACTTACAGACCCAGTTATGTCTCCAGGATACGGTAGTTTAAACATTAAACGAATCATGTTAAATTGAAAGGGGGAATTACAGTCAATCGATCTTAATTTCAAACCTGCATTTAGATATTCTCTTAGAAAGCTGTATGGGATAATTAAATGTTGTCTTCCATCAATAAGGAATCATATCAAGATTCCAATAGACATCTTTCAAGGAAAAAAAACTATTTAGTTTATAAATCGAGTCTAGGAATAAAAAGTATTTCATTGTCAAATTATGAGAATGTTTTTAAAAATCACGCAATCGAAATAATGCATTTATTTAACTGTTCAGAGGGAAATTAATCTATACACATGGAAAAAAAGTATTGCAACTTCTTGATTTTTTAAAACTTGAAAAAATCAGCCTCTTATTTTTGATGGAATATGATAAAATATTTGTACAATAATATTGAAATGTAGTTAATGATAACATTTGCATTCAAACGAACAAAAAATGTATGAAAAAATAATGTTTTATTTAACCATAATCTGTTAAAAAAAAATCATTTTACAACTCAACTGTAGTGAACTTTACAATTTCAAACATTTCAACATTATTCTTTAGATAATTGTTCACATCATGGTTGATCGTTATACGCCATAGAATTAGTACTTTGTGGGCAGCCTCCATTCAAACGGATAACCGCATCTTAACGTCTTCTGATTCCTGCCATAAGTCGACTAGTTTGTTGCTAAGGTGGAACAATGGATCTTCCTCCACGATGCTAATTTCCAAATTTGTCGAGCTCTGCACTATATTGAATACCGGCAATTGTTTGTCTGTTCGTAGGAATAAGTCCCCGAAATGGTCTTATCGCATAATAACCAGTAGCGATGAGCCGATCTCGAACAGTTCTTGTTTAAAGGCTCCTCTATGTTCATCACTCTCTTTTTAGGATTGTATTGGGTTTACTTCTGACCTACCTTCATTATGCTTGATTTTCCCTAGCAAATGTTATAGGGGGTCTTCTTGATCTCGGAAGGTCTTTAACATCGTATGTTGCCTGATTTTTATTCTCAAAACGACTTATTGTGGAATGGTGATTACCAACAATACGTGCAATTGTCACAGCTACATACCTGCTTCTTTCATGCTGATTACCCGCCATCTTGCTGCAGTTATGAGTTGTGGATGACCAATTATATTCAAGGTATCAATCACATAAACTTGGTTATTTCAAGTGTTGAAAACAATGAGGATAAAAACACTCTTTTTATTGTTTGCGAGTACAGTAGCTGCATGTGCAGATAAGAACTTATCGAGTCGATATGTATTGATTAAACTCAGGTGATATTAAAAAAATGTTTAACTAGTTCTTTTTCAACAAATTATATCACAAAAATAGGATAAAATAAAGATTGTTTTTTTAATTTGAATTTCAATTTGATGTTGCAATACTTTTTTCCATGTGTATATAAACTTAGACAAATATCTCATAACTATCAAATGAAAGGCACATTAAAATTCAGACGGATTCAAATGAAATTTTGATAATGAACAAATAAGGACCTAAAAGAATACCAAACCTAAAAGAATCCTACACAATCAGATTTTTTGTTTATATATACATACAAATTCCAATATAAAGTTATAATAAAAGAACATTTTTTTATTTCATTCATATATTTTTTAAGTTGTTATATAAATTGTTGATAGAACTATAATACAATCGTTTATTTATATTTTCCACTGTTTAATATTTTTTTACGAAAATTGAAACCGGTATGATATAGTTTCCTTAACTTCTTGATATATGGTATTTAATTGATTGATCAGTTTACAAAATAATTAAATAAAGTAACCAAGCAATTACAAATTTTCAAAGCAAGTACATTATGAAGTATAAAACATACATTTTGATCTACGAAACAGGGATGGTTTTCTCTTCGTATACGTATACTTCATGAAGTGAACCGTATTATTACATGTTCCTGGTTTTATGTTTGCCTTTTGAGTACCAAACAGAGTTGATGGAAGTCAACTTAGGCGTGCTATGATTGGTTATAAGGGTATGATATATTTGTTTCTATTTATGAATAACTGCAGTGTGTATATTTACAAATTTTGAAAACACTGAAAAATTTCGTGAGAATTTTCGAAAATACTACAACTTTTTCATTCATTTGATATAAATTGACGCTGGATATGGATACTATAAACAAGCTCCGAACTATTTGAATTCAGTTATGCAAGTGGTAAACATATAAAATCAAAAAAAATATATATTTCTTAAAAGAAAACTGCATGATTATTCCAGATTCAGCTATAAAACCAGGTGTAAACAACAAAAGTCTACATAAGAAATATGCCTATTCCAAGTCAGGAATATGAAAGTTGATGTGTTTGAGCCTTGGATTTTGCAATTTTATTAGGGACTTTTCATTCTGAATTTTCCTCTGAGTACCGTATTTTTGTTATTTTACTTTTAACATAATATAAGGACAACAGATACTTTATCTCATCTGTTCTATGGTTTGCAATATAGTGATTTGTTATAAATTAATGTTAAAATGTGTAACATAGTCATTGTGAAACATAGATAAATAAATAAACTGATTATCAAAGCAATTATCAATACAAGCAATACATTTTTGTACCATCGACTAACTTATATAGAATTTTGTATATACTAGTACAGCGTAAGCATCTTAGTCTAGTTATACACATCCCGATCTCCTTTTTAATTTGAATAAGGATTTTACTACGCAAAATTCAAATTAACCGGTAAATGATATCAACCACGTGAAGAGTTTTTTTATCATCGTTTTCCACTTTTGAATGAACTGTTGCGCAAAATTTGCTTTACATAAGGGTTGATTTCAATAATTCTTAAAAAAAATCGGATTGTTCCATATATAAACCAAAACCGTTTTTTTTCAAAAAAGATTTTATAAAACTGATCTGCTTTGGTGCAATATTTCCAGAATTATGGAGGTAATAAAAAGTTTGTAAAAAAGTCCTGATACATGTAGTTTTGTAATGCACAATCAATGACAAAAAAACTTCCTTAATCTCAGATAAATATCTTAACATTATATGTACTGCCTCTTATAAAAAGAACTTTTAACATATTTTTGTTATAACTCCAACCTCCAAACAGAATCGAGTAATAGCTTTAAAAAAATCAATAAAAACGTAAAATAAAGGAATTGTTTAAACCAAAAGACAAAAATAATTGTAAAAGCACATGCAAGCAAGTTTAACGATCGTATCAAGAGTTGGATAGCCTTTCCTTCTGACATCTTATGCTTAAGGAATCACTTCAAATAGTTTGGCTCATTGATAGTCTACCATACAATACTGTAGAAAATAATTTTACCATGAAAATCGCAAGTGATATTCGCTTATGGGAGTATCCCTTTTTTTAAAGGGTAAAGTTTAAAATAATATTCAAGATTCCAAATTTCCCTTTCTATTACGTTACCGTACAGAGTTACATTACACGTTTGTAATCACAATTTGGTATTTCAAAATTTCGATTTTTGAAAATAATATTTCTTTTTATATTTTCCAATTTTTAAGATAATTTTTCTGAATCTTTTCATAATTTAATAATGTTATTTCTAATTGTTGAATTTAAAAATAAAAGTCCGTCCAGTATGTTTTACTCAAGGTTTAAACAAATAGTTATGCCAATACTATCTTTGTAAGTAAATCGAATGTCTAGATATGGTTGTGATAGATTATACTGCTAATCTTCACCATTTTGTGATAATTTTGAAATAGCTTATATATTACCATTAAATGAAAAGAAAACTTTACTTTCATTGATACTACTGTAATTAATTTAATCAGTCAATATTTAGTATTTTGAAAAAAGAGGATCAATTTGGGGGAAAGATAATAAGAAATGTAATATATCCGTTAAAATTAACCATTTAACTGATCTTCTTCGTGATGGACGTTTATCGTATATTTTTACATGTGTTGTATATTGGTAAGTTCAAACAATCAATAATTATTAATGTCTGGGGTGTTTTTTTTATTTCTTGTAAAATAGATAGTTACATAAATGCAAGATTTGTTTTGACAGCAGTTTGAGTTGACAATAAAAGCAAAAGATTTTTCATGAGAGGAATACCCATATGAATGGTGGTTTGAGAAAGTGAACACTGAGTTCTGACATATTAAATATAATGATTTTTTAGTGTCGAGGAACTTGTTGAAATGAATAGTATAAAAATAGCAAGAAGTTCCAATCTTTAAGGACAACTAAAAAAGTTCTTGACTTGATACAGGCATTTACTCATGTAGGATATGGTGGATTTTAAACTTCGGTTTATAGCTAGCTAAACCTCTCAATTGTATGACAGTTGCACATAATTGTATTTTTGTTCCGACAAAATATGTGGGCAAAACAAACAGACATTTATGATTAGTGAAATCGTCAAAATTTGGTCAGCAGTTAATTTTGTGTTATAATCTCAATCACTTTAAAAACAAACACCTCTTTTAACACAGAAAAACAAAATTTCATAGAAAATTAATGGACAAAGTAAAAATGAAATAAAAGCATACAAAAAGTACAATAGCACAATAACACTATGACGGGATGTATAAATACTCAAGTTTCGCCAAAAGTATATTACAAAAAATGGACTTTAAATTTACAAATAAAACCACTATAATGCCTAATTAAAACGCTGAACAACGTCATTACCTATAACATATACTCCAAAACCAGCATGTATTATTTGTGGATATGATACGGAATATTAATTTAGTGTATTCATGTGTCATCATTATTTTTTGTATTTCACACAGGACTATGTTCACATGGCATAGTTACCTTTTCAGAGAGTTTGACTTCAACTGAAGGAATAAGTGTACTTTCAATCAACACGTCTACTCCTATGTCTACTTATAACATAGCTGCCAGTTCCGCTGTTAATATCAATAAAACAAATAAAAATACACGAGGGTCAAGCAAGTCACAATGGAATGTACAAACATTAACAAGTTTTCATCAAAATATGCACACTGATGAATTATTATCAAACAAAATAACTTATACCATAAAAGAAATCGATAATAGCTCTGTGACTGGACCGATATTTTTGCCGATTTTATCATCAATGCATTCTACGATTTCAAGTTGGCATTCTACACTACAAATCGACAACGCTGCGTCAACTCAATATTTAATTACAAACAGCAACAACATTCTGAATGATAACAGCTCAAATAAAATTACAGAAATAATACGTACATCAATTACAATGCATACAGATGACGGACGTTCTGATTATAGGGTACAATCAGCAAAGAATACAAGAACACATGTACCATCACTAAGGATGCACACTTCAACAAACTTCAAATATTATACGACGCCAAGTCAACAAAGAAATAACATAAATAGCAGGCAATCGACATCATCGGACATGCAGACATCAGGTTTATCAACAATACATGCGACTAAGCTAGCGAAAAAGCCATCTTCTAGTTTCGCAACAGCGGTGTCTGTACATAGTAAGACAAACACTCCAACTTTTATTACTCCAAGTATACCAAGTTATAACACTCCTCTTCGACGACCGCCACATAGAACATATGTGGTAACTAATCGTGAGTATAAAATATATTAATGAGTTAATGACGAAAACATCAGTTGTATTTGTAATTATCTACACATAATACTTATTGTAAATTCATGTTATGTAGTTTATATGTATTCGTAAATATATATCGGCTGTTGTTCTTTAGAAATGAGGTTTATAAGGACGTACACAATCACATCAGAAGCTTACAAGTCGATGAGAAATTTACATTTATTAAGCAAATAATTTCTGGCATTCAGTTTCAACCCTCCATTTGTTCCTCAAATATCCTGTACCAAGTCAGTAGTTTGGCAGTAGTTATCAAATAGTCCGTTTCTGAAAATTATTTTACGTGTGGTTTTTTTGGGGGTTTTTTTGCACTACAGTGTTTCTGCTGTGCCGATGTGTTCCTCTTATAGTTGATGTATGTTCCTCAGTTTTAGTTTGTAACCCGGATTCTTTTTTTATTAATGAATGTATTACTTTGGAACAGCGCTATACTACTATTGTCTTTAATTATTGGATTGTATTCATATCTTCTCTCCTATTTAAAATGTCTTTTTGTCGATTTCATTTTCTAAACTGATTTGGCCTTCCATTTTTTAACGCTACTGTCGAGTCTGATGTACAAATTATAAGAGTCAGTTTTTCACCGACAATGAGAAGGTAGTACCATAGTAATTCTGACGTCCCGTCTTCATTGCTGACTGAATAAATTATTATTTATTTTGGAATACAAGAAATATGAGTAGCCTAAGCAACGTGAATAAACATAACATAAGACAAATATTTTTAACTAAAAAATAGTAGAAATAGAAATAATAGAAATAATAAGAGGCAATATTATGCCACTAAAATTGCAACAAATTAAAGATTATCGAACTTAAGGGTGATTCCAAAACCAGGGAAGTCAATAAATCAAGGAAAAATAAAATGTTTTAAAACTGTATCAAAAAACAAATAACTGTCATATTCCTGATTTGGAACAGTTGTTTTCCGAAGAAAATTTGTCAATCCTTAGTTTTATTGATATGAGTTTTTTTGTTTAAATAACATAGAGAAAATATCATGGATACAATCAAATCAGATAAATAAAGCAATTACGTATGGCTTTGTAGGAAAGATATTATATTTACTTTAAGGTGCTTCTTTACTGTAAACTTACCAATTAGACGGAACTCTCTGATATGAAATCAATTTTAAGAACATATGTTGACAAAAGTTATCTTATTTTTTTTATGAAGAATATCCAGACTGTGGCAATGTTTTACAGCAGATTCCAGCTTTTCTGAACATTACAGAACACGATCAAGGTAGTCTAAAACGAAATTTAAATTTTATATCTGTATCAATAACAATACTAAACGATGTTCAGTTTCAAATAAGGACTACCAATGCGCTACACAAATCAGGCTTGTCTCACTATGAGGCATCTGCAATTGCAATGTGAAAGAGTATATCGTATGACTAGATGGGTTGACCCGTATAAATATCCAAGAATGTATAGGGGCATATGACCAAATGTTGTATGATGTTATTGTAATGCACAATTACATATGTATTTACTTGTTTTTGACAATAACCAGTTTTTAAATCTAAGTTATAAAAAAAGATAATGAGAACAAGAAAATCTTGTCTTAAAATATTTCAAATTGCAAAAAGGAAACTGGGCCTTCTCTTGACAACTTTCTACAAGAGAGGCAAAAGATGTTACACTCAAACCCATAAATCAAAAAGAATCTGACAACGCCATGGTTAACAAAAGAAAAAGACAAAACTTCAAACAAAATTACAGTAAACAGAACATAGAAAACTCAAAATGACCAACAAGAACCCAATCAAACACTGGGGTGATCTCAAATACATCTGGCCGTTTCCTGCTTTTAAAAGAAAATATGATACTTAAATATTTGTTATTTTTAAAATATATATATTTTTTTCGGGAAAACATGTATACAAATAAAAAAGAACTTTATGACTTATCTTTGTTTTACAGACAAAGTCATGATGACATTGATACATGGTACATCAATTAACATAAGTTTAGATATCGTATTTCCTGCCAATATCGTGTCAGTTCTACAGAAACATTTCAGACTTAATCTTCTTAACAATCATACTACAGACATCATTCTGCAAAGTGCGGTGGATATAGAACAAATATATCTAGATACGGTATACGATATTATATTTTTACTTTTTTTCGTCTTCAAAGTACAATTATTTTAGAGTAAGAATGATTGTTGATAAATTACAAAATCCTCATAATACAAAAAACTACGCCTCAGACCGTCATTCAAGTTCAGGCAAACAAATTACTGATTGAACTGCTGTAAACTGGTATGAGAAGTTTATTTCGTTGCATTAAACCACAAAGCATTGGGTTTTCTTACTTTGCTAACAGGGAAATATCAAGTTATTTTCCAACTACAATCATACCTAAATACGAATGTTCTTTTGTCTTTTTTTCTATTTGAAAATCTGTAGAAGGTGCCAAAGTGACAAAAAACAATCAATATGAAGTAGTAGTTTGACCTTCTTTAATCTTAAAAGAGTAATAAGGTGCCAAATAGGCATTTATACTTTAAAGGAAAACTTTCAAAGGATGGCCATAACTAAAATAACCAAAAAAAAAGATTGAAAAATTAAAAGCATGCTGATGGCTTTTTCGCATATTTTGTTGATTGTTACATGTAATTTTAAAATCTGTCTTTAAATGTTTTTCGAGGCAACTTGGCAGTATTTTAATCATTGTCAGTATATAAATATCAAATATATTTTAATAGGTGTACAAAGTTTAAACCTTTTTTGCTCATTTTTTTTTTATCAAACTTCAAAAAAAAAATTGAGGGATTTTAGATTAAAATGAGAAATTTATTATTGAATTTCAACGTAAACTGTTGTGTAAATATAAGAATGAATCCATTTTATCTTATGTATCAACGATGCAGAAAATGGGACTTTATTTAATATGTTATGTAACACTTAGTATAATTATAACCTGAATTTGATATTTCAGAACAATCTAAATAAAAAAAAGTTGGTTGTGGTATGATTATTAATAGCAGTTATCCACCGAAGACTCAGAAGAAGGATGTTTAAAACAATTAAGGTCATGGTACGGTCTTCAACAATGAAAACGAGGACATTTGATTGAGCAGCTAATAACTGATGTCTCATATTTTAGTAATGCCAGGTTCACCCTCGTTTGCAAAATGTCAATTTTATTATTTTATTAATTAATCTAATCAAATCATACTTTTTTTCCAGAAAACTGTTGTTAATTACGTTGAAATGAAAATCACATGTAGAAGTGCTGGAAATATTCCTGTGTTGGTAAGCCTTCAAAATGTTATAACACTGTGTTACGGTTTGATTTATATGTGTTTTATTATTTTATTTTATATACTAGGAAATGTTAGAAGTTAATTGCATGTTTAAATCATTTATTACACTCCTTTGACTTATAAAATAAAAAAATTCTTAGATATATACATTTAACTACGGGGGTTAGCTGAATTTATTCCTTACACAAAAAAAATTCACAGAGTGATATATGAGGTATAACAACTGAATACATCATTGCATAAATTTAACAGTTCCATCTCGATACAAAATTGCTCTTTCTGTACTCCTTTGCAGTCTTCGGTCATAATATACGACAGAATGGTCCTCTTGTCGGTAGATTCACCGATGATGTCATAATCCAGATTTAGTCATTTTGACTGAATGTGGATTCACTTGGCGAATGATTCGCAGGAGATATTACCCTTTCGTCGCAACCTGTATCACTCTATTTGAAATTCATGCGATTCCATATGTTCTTTTTCTTACTTTGATTTATCTTCTAACTAGATTTGAAGAATGGTAACCAATACATTGAAGCCTTAATAAATAAGTAATACTAAAAGATGCTCACAAACTCGCGGAAAGTGGTTTTTTTTTAATTTCGCGCGCAGTACGTCGACCTAGCATCCGCGAAAGCGTATATGATACGGATCGATGACGATCTCCAAATTGGGTTGTTTTCTCAATTTTTTTCTGTGAAAAGAAGAGTGTTTTCAAAGACAAATTAGGAAGAACAAAATACTACATTTATATGTCATATCACAAATATTTCGGATTTGTATGTTTTTTTAGGGGTGTTGCTAAATAAAATCGGTCTCTTCCTTGAGTAGTATAGATAGATTATAACTATTCCTCCCAAAATCAAAAATACTAATTTGAACAGCGGTATACAACTGTTTCCTTTATTTGTCATGTATAAGTTCATTACAGCGTTAACACAGGTTTCGACATTTAAGTTTCAAAACTTTCCGTACTGGTTTTTAAAAGAACGTTCAGTTTTAGAAAGTATAAACCTTTACCATCTCAACCTTGTGATAGAAGAATACGAAACTTTTACATTTCTTAAAACAGTAACTAGAGAACATTTAACCACTTTTAACAATTGAGAAGCACTATAAAAAGTGGTAAAATGTGTTTCGAAAATAATATAGTTATTTTTATCTTTTTTAATTTGAAGGCAACGTAGTGTTCAATTTATAGAAAATGAGTTATTTTGAGCATATACTGTTAGAAATTATAGGATTGAAAAAAAACATATATTCCATATAACTCAAGAAAAAACTATTTCCCACAAATTTTCACTGTTCCGACGTGTTTATAAAAAGATACCAATAATAGTGAAATTTCGGTTTGAAAATTGAAGCTCTTCAGCGACTCATAACTGTCAATAATCCAAATATACAGCATACTTTGTAGAGTCTGTATGACTATACATGAAATATTTGGAGTTTACATGGTAGTTGTCTGGTTTCTGCCTCATGGTACAGACGACATTTCCACTGTTTCGGATTGTAACAGTAACATCAACGGTTTAATACAAAATCAAATTCTTTTATTTTCTATTCACAGGGGCCTTTCAGGCATTAAAAAGATTAACATGATCATTCACACTTTCATACCAATCTTTCTCACTCCGCTCGCTCTGATTAAGGCTGTTTGAAAATGGTTTGGAGTGCTTAAATTCAATATAGATAAACAAGTGCATCTACTACACATTTAAAGACCGAACGCCATCGGTATTGTAAAAGCCGTAAATATCTTTCAGCAACAGTATTATTAACACACAACTAACCAACGTCTTCCTTCTTAAAGTACATGACAATGTCATATCAATTTCTAATGACATAACCAGGCTATTCAGTTTGAAAGGAAAAAAACATATTTCTGTTATAGATTATCTCGGTAACAAAGAAAATCAAATCTCGGTAAAAAAAGAAAATCAAATGAAAAGTCAGACATTAATATAAGATCACAAAGTTCCAATATAAAAATAAGTTAAGTCTTGTCTACAAGTATTTAACTAACCAATGATATAACATGAGGTTTGCAAGAAAAAAAACTGCTCGTCAAAAGTATTTCTGTTATGCTTACTAAGATGTTATGTGATTATATCAAAGATTTATTTCTATAGCTATTTCTTTTTAAAATACATCAGAGGCAAATTAGGTGTATAACCGTGTTTAGACAACCAAATATCGGACTCTTATTACCTTAAAATGTTTTAAGGCATGGTAGGAACAAGAAAACACAAATTTTGAATGGATTTTTTTTACTGCAGGGGTAGCAAAATATACAAACAACCAAGTTTCAAATCTTAATTGTTATGGAGATCTTTTTATAATTTATATAATTCATCAATTGTCTATCTATTATACATCTTTTGACTCACAAATATTTATCACACGGAAACATCTAAAACATTTTCAAAAATATTTTTAACTGACACCTTCAGTAGGAACGGTAAATTAATGATATTAAGAGCCTTAAGCGTGTCTCTCACTTAGGACAACATTGTATGTGCATCATTAGCAATGGAGACTAGAATATATTTCTTGACAAAAAATATTTTGTTTATCTTGTTTTGCTGATCATGATTACTGTTTCTCTCTAACTTTTAAATATTTTTTGCACAAAACGCAAAGAGGGTAAAAATTGATATTTATAGGGTTATTACTCCTACATGGATTTAATTGACGATTTTTGGTATTATTATCTTGTTTTTAGATCAATGTATTCTCTTGCCTTTTTTTATGTTTCTGTCTACCTTTTAAAGTTTTCCAAGATAATAGGAAAAAGCCCTACATAAAAATAAAAACGCTAAATCGTCATTAACATTCGATTCATTGTATATCTTATCTGGTTGGTCATATTTTGCTATAATATACAGTTTGTTTCTATCTTTTATAGTTTTAAACTAATGGACAAAATTGACAATCACTCCTTTAATAAGTCGTCTGGCAGTATTGGTGTAAATAGTCAGTAGGTAGATTCAATAATCTGCATTTTTTTGTCCCATTCAGATGTACTCCATCTATAACGGATTTACGATAGTAGATAAAACGGTCATTTCTAATCAAACTAAGTTGACCATGTTGTCAACAGTAAGGTGCCAAGTAAGCTAAACTGAACAGGAATCTCAAAATCCATAAAAAGTTTATATTTTAATCCATTTAGATTTATGTTATAAAGTTCCTGATGCCTTAAATCTTTACTAGGTGCATATGTTTGTCTTATTCAGATTAAATTTTGTAGTGAATTAAACATGGCCGTATTTGTCAAGTCATTCAGATGAATACTAAGCAAATAAATGAGGTCAAAGAACGATAACACGCATATAAATCACGGTTTACACGAAAGGAAATATTATCTATCTATTATTATTTCTGTAGTCGATTATATTTTAGACAAAGAAAGTCAACGTAACTGTGGAAGACATCGATGATAATGGGCCTGTATTTGAGAAAACAGACGTTTCCCAATGTGCACTTCCGGTTTACACAGCAGGCGCTGGCGAACAATTTGTTGTAAGTATAACAGTAACTAGTCACTGCGATTTATATAAAAATACTATTACCTTAGATATATATACTGGATTTATAAATCTATGCTATGACTGAGTATAAGTGCTAATTTATTTAGATCGTTTCTACGAGAGAAAAACACTGAACATTGCACGTCTGAAATGACTCAACCATATGTTTCTCGTGTTCGAGTGCGTTCTCTGAAGTTTAGGTGTATCATGAAGTTTTAAAGTTCTAACTTAATAAGTTCAAAATTATTGCATATTAAAATTTTAAGTGTCTAATTCTAAATTTTGTGAACCATATTAGTGCAATTTTTTATCTTTGTTTTGTCGGGTATTTTGTGCTGTCGCATATTATAGTACGAGAAACAGTTCGCAAAACAAAGATTTGCTCAAAGTCAAATAACGGGACAAATATACTGCTAAATAAAATATATTACTGTAACAAATGTTCAAATTGTGTAGTGTATATACATGTTGTGCAATAACGGTCGGGTACTATTTCAGGGATCCCTTTACCTTTCTCCAGGAGCAATACATGCGGTAGATGGTGACCTAGTGAAAACAAACAAAGTGTCGTATGCCTTCCTTCACGGTATGTCTTATGTAATGCTTATTTAAATGTACTTCCTCGCCCATTTTACAAACCTTTTACTATAGTATTACATTAGCCACTTTTGGTTCTATCCAAATAAAGTTTTTTTTTAATTGAAGTAAGCATGAAATCCCGTAATTGCAGTATTTGAAGGCCATATTTTTACCTATAATTGTGAATTGGATGGAGAGTTGTCTCATTGGCACTCATACCACATCTTCTTTCTGTTTACATTTCTAACTAGTTTAATTTTTCAACTGCTTTATTATAGAATATCGAAGTTTAGAAAAATACAAATTTAATCAAATTCAGCGTGTATGTTTAAAGCAATCAATGTACTAGCATACGTTTGTTACTTTTTGTATATATTTCTTAATAAAAAAAATTGAAATATTGTCAATTGAAGCTGTTTCACTTCAATTCCAGGAGATCCTGTGGATTATCAACGTTATTTCATAATAGATTACTTTACTGGTACCGTAAACAAAACATCCAACATCACCATTGCTGATCCTCATAATTTCGTTATAATTGTACAGGTACATTTACATGTTAGAAGTCGTAATTTACATAAATAACACAACATGAAAACGAGCTTTACTTCACTTTACTTTCAGTTCTATCTGCAACAGAAAATTGATACCATATGCCAAATAGAATGAATTATTGTTCTCGATATATAGCTGTTTCTTTGGTTTCATTTAAAAACCGTAATATAAGCTTGCATTATTCAGATGAACATAATAATTATCACAATTAACAAGGATTTCAATTGGCCAAGATTCTTTGAGATTTGATTTCAACCGAAGGTTAACAAAAAAAGGACTTCATCAAGGAAATAATACACAATCATCCCTTTAACCAAATGTAACGTCAACGTTTAGAAGAGAAAAATAGGAATGATAAATGAATGCGAAAGTCACAAAAAGACGAGCAATATAGTGGAAAAGTTCATTGTTTATTTAAATGCTTCTTTCATAAATACAATTGTTATCATAATCAGAGCACTTACACTGTTTTATTTCAGGCTACTGAGGAGTCTTCTGCGAAGCGAAGTCGAGTGGCGGTCTTAACAGTGTCTGTATCTCTGCCCCATAAACCTTTAAAATCAAATCCATACAGAGCCAACCGAACCGTCATCGCTGTCCTACAGATAATCAGCGGAGTTATCATTCTCGGTTTTACCATTGGCTTTATTTTCATTGTACGCCATCGAAATAAGAAGCATAAAATAGAATGTGACAAAGAATTTACCAAAACTGATGATATTGAAGATATTGAGGAATTCATGGTAGCTACATCGACAAATGAAGTAACCACGTGTTCTCATCCAATTCAACTGTTTGTTCCAGAAGAGCCTACCAAGTTAAGTCTGAAGTCACCTGATCCAATACAAACTGCATCCCGGTCTCCTGTGTCCCCTAGAAAAGTGAAGTGTGTGCTCCCTGAAAAAACATATCGTATGATCTATGGCAAAAAAAGGAAAACACCTACGAACATTGTTATGAAATAACGTGACGCATGAAAACCAACATTTGTTTCAAGGCGTAAATGAAACAAAAAGTTTGTTATTATTACTTTTATTTTATGTTTTGTCGAAATATTCATTGATTTTTAGTCATTGAAGTTTATACAGAATAATCCAATGATTTTCCTGATGTTTTTTTTATGTTCTTTCTTTATTTTTAATTTTCAATAAATAAAAAAGGAAATGAGGTTTTTAAATTTCTTTAAAATTCTATGAATACCGGGAGACAGGGTACCAAGTCAATCAGACAGCAACACAACGACAAGAATAACTAAAAAATCTAGATAAATATAAACTTAGATCCCGTTCACACTAGGACATTTAGATCGGTTTAAACTAGATCGGTTCTTCATGTGTTATGCCTCAAATAGCAGGTAGGGGGGTGAATTGACACTGTAAAAAAATAGGTCATGAACTTTAAAGTGAAGTAGTGGTTAAATCCATCTGAAAAAGGTTAAACATTAGCACTTCGGAAGCTGTCAAAAGATTTCAAGACCCCTTACCACAAAACTGTCCTTATTTTGAGTTAGGAACGATGAAGTTTGCTATAATTTTCGTATAATTTGTCCCAAAAGTAGTACAACACACTGCGAAAATATTATTGAGAAAGCGCAGGTGGTTTTTGTTTTTGTTTTTTGTTTATTTCATTTATTGTCGAAAAGAAATGCACTACGAAATAGCTGTGTACTCGGATTTGATGATGTATTTTTTACTTTTAAAGGGTACTTGCTTTTTGTATATCTCAATACAAGTCGGAGATTAAACTAGCTATAAAACCAGGTTTAACTCATCAATTTCGTCGGGAAGTGTCTGAAATAAACTAGGAACATGACAGTTGTTTTCCATTCGCCAAGGCTGTGATTGACAAAGTCTAACGTTTGGTTTCCTTAGTTTTTATGGACTCCCCTTTTGATGTTATTTTAGAGTTTCGGTATTTTTGATAAGACATTATCTCCTTTTATATTATCGGTAAGTGGAATAGCAAATAGTACATCAGAGAACGTCAAATGTAATCACTAAACAAAAAGCACATCAGAACTGTATAATTCAGGTACTATATAAACTCATAAAAAACAGGCTAATTTGATATTATATAAATACTTAGTCTAGTAGATAATTGCATTACTTTTGTGTCCAATGCTTCTTTTTGTAGTTTTATAGGGTTGTAAATGCATTGACCTTGCGCACATTTTTAGAATGAAGCGCGGAATTCAGCTTCATTCAAAACCCATTTCGATCAATGCGTTTACAACTCAACAAATTTACAAAAAGAAGCATTCAAAAAACCGGTGTCTGTATTTGTAGTATTTTTCACATTATAATGCCATTAACAAAATTATATATAGACACGTCGATCATTTGCAATACACAGAACAGATTATATAAACTCTACTGAACATCAAGTCTGGTTTCAAGGTATCATGTTGTAAGCAAATTGATGCTTAATCCCCCAAAACATACACACACGAATTGATGTTAATATAAAAAATACGCTAGCTGCGAATTGATGTTAAAATACCAAAAATACACCAACCTCGAATTTGGGTTAATAACTGAAATACACCAGAATCGAGTTGATGTTAATACCAAAAATACACCAGCCGCGAATTGAAAAAATACACTAGCTGCGATCGAATTGATTTTAAAATACCAGAAATACACCAGATTCAAATTGATGTTAATACCAAAAATATACCAGCCGCGAATTGTTGTTAATTATGTACCAGAAATACACCAGATTCAAATTGATGTTAATACCAAAAATACGCCAGACGCAATGGTTAAACGGAAAAATATATTATTATAACTTGAACGTGTACATCTCCTTCAAGACAAATGATAAATTTTATAAATCAGGTCGCAAATAGAATGTATTTAAAAGTACAATTAAAAAACAAACTGTAAAACTCATTTGGAAAAGGGTTTTGTTATGAGCCAAGGCTTTGAGTTTATGTTGTTGAATAAGGTCGTACTTTGACATATAATGGTTTATTCTCACAACAGTCGGAAACCAGGTTGAAATAGAACAAAAGAATCGAAGCTCTTTGTTAGAGAAGGCAATAAATGTTTACTGTATTGTTTACTATAGTGACAAAATTTTTAAAAGTTAAAAGAATCAAACAAAATTAAAATTTTCTTCTCAATTACGAGGTGGGTTTTTTTAAACACCATTTGCATAATTTTCAATTTATCTAGTACATAGTTAAGCAGAAAAATTAGATATCAAGTAGACGACATGGGTATCTTTCAAGTTGGATGATGAAAATGCATAACCTCCGATTATCTTGAAAAAATTACCACGGACGGAAAACATATCAATCTATTAGTTCAGTAATTTTCGTGTCTGCCCTTTCATTATGTGACTCGAGAAAAAATTCCAAAAAATGGGTAACAATTGCATTGAAAAAAGAAAATAGAGTGCACCTTTTTATGTTAGGGTGTCACGGTTTTGAGTTGAATATTTTGTCTTGATATCGTACAAAGTAAGAATATTCCATACATCGTCTCGCTTCAGATTCTATCATTTTTATATATCAAAGCTACAGATTGACTTTTTAACACAAAAAAATAACAGTACTAAAAGTTGAAATATATAGGTCAAGTGAAATACCCATCTAATGAGTCACAAAAACAGAGAAAGTGTGTTCGAATAGTTATTTTTTTACTGAAAGTACTTGACGACAGTCTTTCAAGTTGGATGATGAAAATGCATATCTTCGAAAAAAAAAAAATTTTTAGTGTGATAACTATGGTTTATAGACTTCATACACTAAAAAAATCTAGTCTGCCGATCCACAAAATATTTAATCAGAATTTTTTTTAATGTTTATGAATTTTCGGAAATTCCACCTGACAACCGATCAGACAATAGTTTTAAGTTGAATCAATGCAGACAAGATCATTAACTGGTGACATTTGTCTTTTAAAATACAACTGAAATATTAGGATCGTAATGGTGCAATGTGGATACATTTATCGGTTTCCAAGAGCAAAATTGGTAGCGCGTCATCCCTACAATGGCTTCCATTTCTACGATTGTGAAAATGAACTGGCGTAATGGGGAGATAATTTTGACGAAGTAGTATCCTGACTGACAAGTTGTGACTTGCATTCAGATTTGACTCATCGGCACTCTTACCACTTCATCTTATATCTTTTCATTCATTAGATCTGTACGAAGCATAAAATTAATTATCATAAAAACAATTCTATTCATGAATTTTGATAAACATCTTAGAGAAGTTTCACAGTAGCGGATGGCATGGTTGTGACTTAAAAGATTGGGAATCACTGGGGTTTATTCGGGTAAACTGTCTCTAAATTTACACTTGTTCCTGTGTAAGATATTTATTTTGAGAAATAATTCAACCAAGTGCGATGTATTGTAATCCAGTTCAAATTTAGCTTTAAATAGCTGGATATTTCCTGCAAACGTTGCCGAGTATATTATTTTTAGGAAAACCGAACCAAAAGAAAATCAAGAGAACGTGTTTTTGGTTTCTATCCATAAGTCCCAAAAAGGTATTTAACGTTGTTGATAGATTGAAGAAACTTTATAAAGCCGTGTCACTTGTACCACCAATTACAAAACCGATAGACTGAGGTCTATTGATCATGTTTTATTTCACATAGGTTATAGGAAAAACAGGTTGAACCTCGTTTCTAAGTTAAACATTTTAAAGTGTTCTGAAAAAATGCATGACTTTAAGTCTCAACATTCCATAAAAAAAAGTTGTACAAACATCTCTTGTGTTTAAAACAGTGATGATGTAAAGCTGGGACTATCATACTATAAGCCTAGTATAATAGATAAAAAATAATAGTCCCAGTACCAGTTTATAGTCAGTCTTACGTACGTATATAAAACTTTGATGTTTCGGAAATTTTACTCGTTCGTAACGAAGACGGTTCGAAAAGTACTTATTTTTCAAAACAAGTATGGCTGCCCTTGGGAGGACGTTGGTCAGATTTTTACCTAAACAGGCAATAACTCGTCCATATGGGTCTAGCTTAACATCTGTAGGCAGCAAGGACTTTGATGGAAAGAATGTAGATGCTGTAACACATACTGGAGAGGTATATCACATAGCAAACGTATCGAATTTCTCTAAAAATAAAGGGACACTCATATAATTTGGGTATAATTTCTAGTCACTGCGGCAGCTGGTCAAATCGGTACTCGATATAGTCAAATTAATTAGACGCCTCAGCAAATCTGGATCTGGTTAACTCGATACCATAGGTAGAATTCGACACCCAATATTAGCATCATGTTCTACAAGTAAATTATTGAAGTCATGAAGACTCCTTTTTCTCCCCCATTTTTTTAAAACATTTTCTCTTAGGTCACATGTCAGCTTATATATTTGTTGCCCATGATATAAGTTCCTATCTAAACTTTGTTATGAACAGTGAGGACAAAATGAAGCTCTATACATCATGACATGTACACCTTATTAATATTTGGAAATCTGTTGAACTTGTCGCCATACAAGTTACAACAGTTTTTTTGTACAGTCAGTATTTCTATGTTGGTTTAATACTGAAGACAATAGACAACTTTCCAGTTCGATGCATTTCCGTCAAAAATTCTGGTTTGAGTGAACATCATTCGTGCGTTTAGCATGTTTAGGGGCATCCTCACTTCCATCCCAATGATGGGCAATGTTGAGCGAGTGGTTGGAAAATTATAATATTATATTGCACGATTTATTCAGCAAACTAAATTATCATAATT
The DNA here is from genome assembly GCF_036588685.1 of Mytilus trossulus. NCBI lineage: Eukaryota > Metazoa > Mollusca > Bivalvia > Mytilida > Mytilidae > Mytilus > Mytilus trossulus. The sequence continues at coordinate 53,440,230 of NC_086379.1, read as the reverse complement.
GACAATCAGCTCTGCTGTCAGAATCCGGGTCCGTACGCCCTAATTCATGTTCGCCCTAGTACCTGTTCGCCCTGATACCTGTTCGCCCTGATACCTGTTCGCCCAGGGTCCATTTGCCCTGATTTTTATTTTTTACTAATTGTTGTCTAGTGGCATAATTTTAAGTACATGTATTTGAATAAAATATGTTGAAGTTTGTTGAAAAAATCATCGAATATTGATATTGCCGCAATCAATTTCATCATTTTCCCTTTGATTGTAGAATACTGGAATACAATGTATTTATCTTTGTTGATATTTGTTAACAAAATAATTGTATTCAGTCATTCACTAATGTATGCAGTATAACTTAGACTAGTCTCAGAGTATTTCAATGAATGAACTTGTAAATCCGTTTTACAGTTTGTACATTTTTTTTAAATTAATTTCAAGCTGAATATATTATCAAAACAAATTTGTTTTTTATATTATAAATCCATCAAAAGACAGGTATCACAATAAGCAGTGATCCGAATTATTTTGTCATAAAACAATAAATTAATGATCCTTAACCCCTTAACAAGCCATAAACTTTTAGATATTTCCATGTTTCCATAAATTTCAAGAATATATACCATAGAAATATATCTGATTAAGTTTATTCAACTTCAATGCCCTGAATATTAATATTTTTTGGTAGGGCGAACGGACTCTAAGGGCAAACGGACCCAGGGCGAACATGTTACTAGGGCGAACGGTCCTGATACCCTGCTGTCATTAGGGAATTGTGCTTAAGTACCTATGAAACAAAAATTATTTCAAGTTTATCCTGCACAATGACAATCACTTAGACACTTTATGAACGTTGATAGTGCAGGGATACAGGCGACCCCCTCTATTTGGTAAATGACGTCACAAAGGCGCGTCTAATTGACAATTTATTTTCCAGTGATGTATAAACTCAAAAGTCGTGAAAGTGATCTATTGTTTCACATCACATCAAATAATATACAATATGTTTATCAGGGCCGTAACTACATTGAGGCAAATGCCTCATGTTTTAAATTTCAAAAAAAAAAAAAAAAAAAAGATTGTCTTCATATCAAATTGTTTCAACGGAAAGTGTCTTGCAAGAAGCAAGTTCTCTTCACTCTCTGGTGTCGCCCCTGCAAGTTTTACATAATTCATGTTTCTATTTTACTTTTGGTTTTGAGAGTTGATGGTCTATTGTTTTTACTTCTGTGTCCCGGATTTGTCTTTTGTTCATTTATTGTCCTACTGAATGACTAGTCTGAGTGTTGATTTTCATTTGTAAACGTGTCACACTGTGTTATGTTACATGATCACCGATGTCCAGGCATTATGCGAGAAAATATTTTCAGAATATACGATGCTGCTGGACACAGAAAACAATGGTCGTTTCTTCATGGAGAATTAATTGAACTTGAAATCAAAGAATACAAAACTGCCTTTTTTGTATATGAAACCACAGACTCTTGGGTATATGATACAGATAAAAAAAAATATTTCTTGTTGTTGATTAAAATATTCAATTTTCTATATTTATAATACATATCTATCACTTCTGTGGATGTCTCACCTAGTTCCGAGTGATTTAAACGACTTAGAGAAAATACCCAATTTTTCTTGGTATGGATTGTAAAATTGGGTATTTTCTCTGAGTCGTTTAAATCACTCATATACCCAAGGGCCTGTGGATAAAACTAGATATGTGGCATGGTTTAAATTAAAGTAAGTCCACCAATTTCCCGGTATCAAATTATTTTTGGAAAAAAACATCAATGTATTGCCATATAACCTTTTACATCAAGGGTTAAATTTGCCTGCATAAGTTGTGTTCAGACCCTTTAACAGAAATAAAGGAATATGCAGTACACGTGCACGGGAGCTAATCGCACACAATGTCAATGTATTGAGGAAAAAAAAACAAATGATCAATGGTCAAAGTTTTTATTCCTGTTCTTCATCTTGATAGTTGCTGGAGGGTCTTCGATAACACAGGCACTTGTCTCAAAAAAAAATTCCTATATATACCTTAATGTTATATTAAGGTATATAGGAACTTTTTTGTTGAGACAAGTGCCTGTGTTCGATAATGAAAGAATCATAAATACTGTAAAACCAAGTCAATATAGTCCCTATAGTGTAGACTTAAGCAGTACTAGTACTTAAAGTATATAACTCGGATTGCACACTGTCTCTATATATAAATCTAGTCATAAAAAATCACAAGTCGGCACAATACAAGACAAGAACAGATAGACAGATCCAGTATTAATGATTATGAGAATTACGATTTTTGCTTTATCCTACATATCGGTCTTTTAATGTTTTCCCTAAAACCTTAAAGTCTTAAATAACAATGAAGCTATATTTTTTTTATACCAGAATATTGTCGAAAAAATAGCTAAGAATAATTTGCGTTTCTATATAAGAAAGAGTCGGGGAAACGCTCAGAATGCACGACTTTGTGTTATTTTTCTCAGAGCTTCTGGGGACCTTGAGCGGCCCACAGTCCCCTCGCCAAAAATTTTTGCGACTATATTTTGCCACACTATTAAAAGAGGCTAGTTACGGCCCTGTTTATTTGACAATTATTGAGTCATTCAGGAGACAAGCTGTAGTTGTAGGGTTAAGATTTTATCCCTACAACTGCTGCTTGTATCCTGAATGACTCAATAATTGTCATATAAACATAGTGTATATAATTTGATGTGAAACAATAGAGCACTTTCATGACTTTTGAGTTTATACATCACTGGAAAAAAATTGTCAATTAGACATAATAGGGATAAAATCTTAACCCTACATGTAACTGTATGGTCTGTATGGTCATGACAGCAAAAACATCCGAAAATTATATTCCAAATTTTCATGGACTGACAAAAATGGGAAGTCATAAGGAAACCTAAGGAAGGATATAAACCTACAATTTGCATACTACAAAATGTACTTTTATGGTCAAAAGCCATTTTGATTGATTGAATGTATCTGGAAGATAGAAAAACCTTGTCCTTTATTATTATTTTCATTATTGTTATTTTATTTGTCATGTTTGAAGAGCGGTTAAAGTATATAAATTTATGAAGTAGTTTTTTAAATATTTTAGAAAATGGAACCAGGTGACTGGAGGAGAGGAAGATTTGTGGACAAAGTTAAGTTGGTAAGAATATAGTTTGTAGTTATGATGATAATAATTTTTCAATAAACATGACAAAAAAATAGTGTGGCTTGTATTTCTGAATTTTCAGACATATTTTATTGAAGCACTAAAAACTTGAGTCTTTTCATGCTTATTTACGATTGCCAAAAGTTATAATTTAAATAGATTGTAAAATGTGAAAGGAGATGTTTGGGATATATCAAAAGAGAGCAACTCAACAACCAAAAAATCTGAAGATATCTAAGTTGAAAATGAAGCTCTAAATTATTTCAGTCTTGTTTAAAAAAAAAATGAAAATTAATTTAATACCCCCAGATTATCCCATAGTTATTTTTTTGGAAAGAAATTAGTTCATATTTCTCAGTCTCAGCACACACTGTATGAGAGTGACATTATCACATACATGTAATTAACTAAACAGCAGTGTCTAGGCTGAAATTTCTGGTGTGAGAAAAATAGCTTGCATCAGTTAATTTTAAGCTCACTTACAGCAACTCTAAAGTCTCTTTGTATGGTTCTTTGCTTTTATTGTCAATTTGTGAGTTTATTCTTTTCCTGCAAATATATGAAATGATTGCATCTAGTATAGACATTAAGAAAACAGCAATGAATCAATTCAGTTGATTATCAATGTACACATATACATGTATAGCATAAAGTAAATGTTTTTTTCTGTATCTCCACCAGGTCAACACCAGATTTGCCATAGACCTGATAGCAGAAGATCCTGTTGTTGTATGTGAGGCCTCCAATGTTTGGTCTAGCAGTAAGGGAGCATTAGGTCACCCTAAAGTATATATAAACATTGTAAGTACCAGTATATGTCCAGCAGGAATAAACATAAGAACAATGCATAAAAATGTTGGATTAACCATGGTGTCAAAATACTCATTTTTTTTTCTGCTAGGATAGGCATATTTTGGGACCTTAGAAATGTGTCGGTTAAAGCTGGATGTTGGAATACTCAGATGTCAGATTAAGGCAGGTTACTCTGTTACTAAGTTTTAGTTCAAAATCAATAACAACCTATATGTTCTAAAAAAAAATGTATCATGCATTTATTTTAGAAAATATTTTGGTTACTTGAAATCCATGAGCCAGTTAGAAACGTAAGGTTGCGTTTCAGGTTGATATGAAATGAAATAGTCCAATGATATCATGTTTTGATATTCCACTTTGCCATCTTTTACACATTAAAACAAATTTAGACAGAAAATCTTCAAATTACACTTTATATAAAGTCTTAACTAAATTCTGTCAAAGTTAAGCAGAAATAAATGCACTGTAATAACAGTCTTCATCCTGAATTAAACCAACGTTTTGATTGGTTGTTCTTGACATTCACATGCTTTGATTAATAATAAATATGTTTTATTTTAGGATAAACCAGAAGTTGGAGTATGTGGTTATTCTGGTAGGAAGTTTATCCAAAAGAAATATTATAATGAGGCTAAGCATGGCCCCAGTATAACATATGAGGAATATTTAGAAGACATGAAGTCATTATAAATACTATATAACTGATGAGTGATGTGATGATATAGTTATACATACTGTTAACAATTTAAGCATTTGAAATAAAATATGAAAAATGTTACTTGTAGTGAAATTGTTCATTATTCTAGCACAAGCAATATTAAAATAAACCAGTACACATGTTCTCTAGAAACAGACCAAAGATATTTACATATCATATATGACTAGATTATGTTAACAATATTCCAATTTATTAAATCAAGGTGAAATAGTTTGAGTACAAGTTTTTACAAAACATTGATGTATAAAACAGCATACATTTTAAGAAGAATTTCAAATGTCTGCTTAGTTTTTAAGTGTTATATAATTTGATATATAGTCAATTCTTTTATTTTTAGGTCTAATGTGTGTAAGGTAAATTTCATAGTTACTGAAAATAAACTGGAATAAAGACAGATGGTTTCCTTAGTATAACTAAGACTAGAATAAGTTACATGACATTGCCACCTTACTGAATTGCTTATACATCCATATCACATAATGAGGAATAGACCATAATTAATCTTGATGTTTCTACATACATGTACATGCATATACATCTAAGGTCAAGGTCATAGTTGCTAAATTTGGCTAATTTTAGTGAAAAACATGGTATAAATAAGTTGTATAAATCCTTAATTGGATTGAAATTAATCTGCTGAAGTTCTTTATGAGTCCCTTTCGAACGAAGTTGAAGGGCACTTTAGGTTTGAACTCTGTCGGTCTGTCTTTCTGTCCATCTATCAGTCTTGCAAATCAGTTTTCCACACTCTTTTTTTTCATGCTTGAAGATAATAATTTGATAATTGGTATATAGTTTTATCATGACTAGTTACATAGCAAGGGTGATTTTTTCCCCGTCTGATGATTTTGTGCAGAGTTATGGTCCTTGGACTTTGAAAAATCACTTAAATAATCAGTTTTCAGTACTTTAGTTCTTCATGCTTAAGATAATGATTTGAAAATTGGTACGTAGTTTTATCATGACAAGTTGTGGCTTAATTTAACTTTTGTTCCAGTCTGATGATTTTGTGCATAATTATGTTCCATAGACTTTAGTCACTTTGAAAATGCACTTACATAAACAGTTTCAACACATTTTTATACAACCGCTAAACAAATTTGCGTTTGTATAATGGTATGATGTCCTCATCTGCCTCATCCGAAAACACATTTGGTGTCCAGACAATAACTTTAGTTTGAATGAATGGATCTCTGAAATTTAATAAAAAGGTTCAATATATTAAAAGGAAGGTTGGTATTGATTTTGGGGATAATGGTCCAAACCGTTTTGGAATTAGGGGCCCAAAACAAGTATTTTTTTTACTGTCAGGATATCAACTTGTGTAATAGTAAATCAATTGCTCTGAAATTGTACCACAATGTTTAATACCACAGGTAAAAAGTTTGAATTGATTTTGGGGGTAATGGTCCCAAAGTTTTAGGAATTAGGGGCCAAAAATAAGCATTTTTGTAGTTTTTAAACAATATTTTAACTTGTGTTTAAGTGTATGAATCTCTCTGAAATTATACCACAAGATTCCATACCATGAATTTGCCACTGGACATTAAGCAACCAACAATCAATCAATCCATACCATGAAGGGATGGTTAGTATGGACTTTCGGGGGTTATGGCTCAAATGTTTTGGGATTTTGCAAAAAAGGGGGGGGAATTAGGTTTTTTGTCAATGGATAATTAAGACAATTTTAAAACAGTGTAAGGGAGGTAACTCAAAAACATTTAACATACAATATTGGATATGTTCGGATATAGATAAAGAAATGTCAGGTGTTGGACTAATTGCAAAAAAGGGGGGGGGGGTAGTAGTTTTCAATTTTTTTTCTCAAGTTCCAAATTTTTTAAAGTTTGAAGAAGAAATCTTTAATTGCCCAATATTGCGCAATATATTTGTAAGATCTTAACATTTGTTTTGTGCCAGAAACTCACAATGTACATATAATGCTTGTTTATTATGAAATTACTTTGAACAAGGTCAAGGTTGTAATCTGAGATGGCTGCATGTTCACCTCAAAATTTTCTTTCAGCACAGAAATACTTGTTTATCTGGAAAAGTTAGCATGCCCTAGATAAATAATTTTGAAATATATTTTGTTTAAGAAAATTAAAAACGTTACTGTATTTTACAGTGCATTTTTTTCATTCCCAAAGAAGATGCACAAATAAACTTTAAGGTAGCACAATACAAAAAAATTTCATCCTCAATCAGACATCTTTACAGACCTTTGCTTAATGTCCAGTGACAGATATTTCATGTAAACTATTCACTAGACTGCCTAATGGTACATACCAGAGGCAGATCCACCCATTTTTAAAGGGGGTTCCAACCCAAAAATAAAGGGGGAGGATGTTCAACTGTATGTTCTTCTTCACAGCATTGATCATCCCAAAAAATTAGCGTTTTCCACCATCCTCTGTTTTGGGTCTGCCTATGCAAACTATCTATGTGTTTTAAAAATTAGCATGTATAGTAAAACAGCTTTATACAAATTGACCAATAAACAAACTTACACCAGCAACTAAAATCTTTTCATTCTGGAGTCAATATCTTACAATGGTCATAGTGAGTAGATTTACAGGCAAAGCCCCGCGCTCTAATTTTCATAGTATTGTTATGATATTGTAATTATTATGTTTATTTATGTTGGCCTAATTTGTGTTGTACCAAATAATCTTATAACTATGCAGTTTAGGAATCACTGGAACAATCACAGAATGATTGGAACTTTCTAGAATGATCCTTATAAAAGATGCGTAATTTAAACTTCTACGTTATTCCAGAAACTTCCGTTGTAACTTTCCAGGATTTTCCACAATGTTCCATTATAGAGTGTTCTAGAACTTTCCATGACAACACTATATATACAGACACTAAAGTTAAACTCTCAGAATTAAACTTGGACATAGACATTGATAGACATTAGTATTCACAGCATTTGGATTGACACTTTTATTCTACAAACAACATCATACTGGATTGTGACATAGTGAACGTAATATTCAAATTGGATTCCGAAAGATTTCCGGATACAGATAAAGATAACAGATTGGACTCATATTTTGACAGTTAAGTTAACAGTAATATTTGTGCAATACCCTTTGTAAACTTTTGTATATTAAATATTGTTAAATTTTACTATTGATTTGTGTCTTTTGTTGGCTACAATTTAAAGGCGATTTCTGGCCGTAACAGTATATATACCTTTCTATACACTAACCGACACTTAAACTGTTGGCCATATCAAGTCATTTTTTTGATAGAGTGTTGCTGCTCTCAAAGAAGATGTTAAACCAAAAGTTCCAAATGGTTACGTTGAAAACACCCCTTCGTAAAGTTTACGGCGCCATCACGAGTCGTTTGACCGTTATGCATGGAATAACCGTTTCACAAATGATATCGGATATGTTCCTTAGGTCGTAACTACAATCCCCTACCCTTTCATGAATTTGACCTACCGAATTAAGACTATTTACCGGATTTGTTATAACATGAACAACACGACGGGTGCAACATGTGGAGCAGGATTTGTTTACCCTTCCGGGTCACCTGAGATCACCCTAGTTGTTGATGGGGTTCGTGTTGCTATTTTTTTAGTTTTATATGTTGTGTCATGTGTACTATTGTTGTCTGGTAGTCTTTTTCATTTTTAGCCATGACGTTTTCAGTATATTTTCGATATATGAGTTTGACTGTCCCTCTGGTATCTTTCGTCTCTCTTTTTCATTGTCACAATAGGGAATTTGACACAATCAGTTCATTCACAAATGACAACTCTGGTATCACAAGTCAAAGTACATACTATACGGACATTTCGGCGGTGTAGTTGCAACAATATTATAGGCAAGAATACTACCAAGAGATATAAAGGACAGAATGTTTAAACTTTTCGTTTCTTTATAACATAAAATTTAAGTTGTAAATGTGTAACATCACCTTTTCCCAAAATGTATCCCGGTCAGATATCTGTCGCATTAAGTCTTCTCCTTTGTCACAGACTTGTCTTAAATGGCACATCTAGTAATTATCGAATGAATGACTTTCAACAGATGGTTCCAGATTATTCGAAGCAAATATGTCTTTTTTTAATATATAGTATTTAAAAAATATATCGCTACATTGAAGACCCATTGGTTGCCTTCGGCTGTTGTCTGCTCTATGGTCGGGTGGTTGTCGCTTTGACACATTCACCATTTCTTTTCTCAATTTTATTAAGATAGTTTTATAATTATAAAATCTCGTCTTGAGTATAAGTGTTTGACTAATGACATATTTCAGAAAATAGGACAAATTCTGATACACACGAATAAACGGATATATAAGGTAACAATTTATTATGGTTTCAGCATCGATTATTTTGCTTATGAATTTTTTCAATACCTTAGGCAAATAAACTGAATTGTTCATCTCAAAAAGTTTTTATATCAAAACAATTTGAATTGTTAAATTATGATGAATAATTCACACAGGAGCATTCAAAGTAAAAGCTTTATAATAATATTGTCGCAAAACATGATAGTCATTAAGTGGTTTTATCGGATTTTAAGTATGTTTCATTTGTATTTCTAATATCAATTAATACCCGATGGGGAAAAACAAAACTAAAGAGATATTCATATGCAATAGTATTAGATACTTATGCAGAGATGTAGGTGAGATATACGTTTACAGAGACATCGTATCGATCGGTTTTTTACTTGAATTGGTAGCTAGTAAAACAAAGATCAAAATAGAAACATATATCATCGTGGATTTAGTATGGATAATTTAATAGAAATAAACATTGGAGGTACGACATTTTTGATAGAAAAGTCCATTCTTAAAAAATACCCAGAAACACGGCTTGGATTAATCAACTTTCAATCTGAAGAGTACCTAGTGGAAAGAGGATTTTTTTATTTTAATAGAAATCCTGAAATCTTCAATATAATACTAGATTTTTATCGGAATGACACCGTTCACCTTCCATTTAGTATTTGCAGTTCCCTTGTTCAAGCGGAGCTAGAATTCTGGAGGATTCCTTTCTTACATGTAGCTGAATGTTGCAGATCTAGGTTTCTTAACTCCGATAATGAACAAGAGGCGTATCGGAAGATACATTATGCATTCGGAACTAACAACAACCATCTTAAAGAGGATGATACGAACAGTAACAAACAGTGTGGGCTACAACAAGTGTGGTTGCTGTGTAATGAACCGTTGTCATCTAGAGCTGCCAAGGTAACTATAAAGACTGTATAATACATTCAGAGTCTAAATATTATTCTGTTCATATATATATGCATATTAATTCCACAGTTTTCGTGAGACTCCAAAAAAATATCTGCCATTCTTTACACAACGTCTTCTTTAAAATGTGAATGCTGCCATTATCACGGCTGTGAATTTAACACCAAAAAATCATTGTGTTTAATAATTATGAAGATGAATAGAAATATAAAAAAACTATAATATTAAACTTTAAAATATTAAATATTGGTTGTTTTAATATACAAATGTATATATGTCTTATTTCAGGCTTACAGTATAGTGTACTTGCTGATAGTTCTTCTTTCGGTTGTCATGACATTTTTATTTACCGTTCATGAGTTTCGCGAAAAGGCTTTTGACCTTGACACACTAATCAACAAATCAAAATCGGCATTTGGAGAAGTAACTTTCAACGTGAACAGTTCCAAGGAAGTTTTATTTATTACAACGAGAATGTCAGAGTGGTGGTATCAGTTAGATCGCGGCTTTATGGGATATTTTACAATAGAATTCATTGTGCGATTCATATCCTGTCCTTCAAAACAAACATTCGCCAAATGTTGGTTTAATATTTTGGATGCTCTTTTAAATATATCAATGTGGATTAGATTTGGTATAGAACTTAAGTATGAACATTTGTTTACGGCATCTAATAATGTGATAATTTGGGTTTGGATTTTATCTTATAGCATGGTTTCGTTGAGAATTCTTCGATTCTTACGTGTTAATAGTCAATATTTTGAGTTACGCGTCCTCCTGCTGACATTGAAACAGAGTATGAAAGAGCTTTTGCTATTATTTGTCAGTTTCATACTTTTGGCTACGGTGTTTGCAAATTTTATATTCCTTTCAGAGTACGAAGACCCAACAGCATTTCCATCAACGTTTTCCAGTCTATGGTGGTCCGTTATTACCATGACAACGGTTGGATATGGCGATACTGTTCCAAAATCGATACCTGGAAAAGTAATAGGAGGTGCATGTGCTGTTTGTGGTCTTCTAGTAATAGCAATGCCAGTTACAATTGTTGCTTCTAAATTCAATGACAACTATCGCAAAATGAAAGATATTGTTAAATTCAAACAAAAAATCAGTGTGAACAAGAGCGCAAAAAGAAGATCACGTCTCTAAAAAATAACTTTGGTTTGCAGGAAAACTCAATACAAAATATATTGTATACTGTCCACCAAAACATATTTATGCGTTACTGCATGAAAATAACTTGTCGGAATTTTTATATTGCTTTCAGTTATTTCAAACAATCTTTTACCCTTTTAGTTTAGTTCAGATTAATTCTAATTTGTATATGTGTTTTGTTGTCTATGATCTCATCGATATTGAAGAGTTGCTGTGGAGATGTTATTGTACGTCTTTTTTACTGGCATTTGTCATTTATCATTTTACTGTTATTTCAAAAAGGGTGACCGGTAAGTTACTATTTTAATTATAAATAGTGTTTATGCGCCCTTGTCAAATCAGGAGCCACTGAAATTGGATTATGGGTTTGCCACCTTTTTAGAATTACATCCATGTTTCACTCTGCTTTAATAAATATTAAACAATACCAAATAGAAATTGATGGTCAGATAACTTGCAGTTGTGTTTTATAGCAATGCCAAGATAGTTCACATTCCTTTGTCATTTTGACAAGAAGTTCTTTCCATATAACATTATTGTTTCCTTCCATGATTAATCATAAAACTCCTGATTGAGCATAATACAATTCAATTCAATTCAATTCAATGTTTTATTAAAGTCTCATCTCTCAACAAGTACAATCAATCTTTATACATTGTAAAATAACACTTAATAAAATGAGAGCCATTCTATACAGAATTATAAGAGACTATTAAAATGCATAGATATAATACATAATATGAAATAAAATTCTATGTACAATATATAAAATTTCTACGTCTTTTTAAAATTAAATGACAGGTTTTGGCACACACACGAATCATATTTACATCTGAGAAAAAAAACCTAACTTTTGATTATCATCTAAAGTATTAAAAAAATCATTAAACATGATATAAATGGTTTCTAAAATCGTCATAAAAATGACATCTTAAGGAGACGACCATTTGATTTTCTGGGGGGGGGGGGGACAGGAGGATTTTGAAAATAAATAACTCAGCCTTGATAATCACAAAAATAAATGGTTTGTTCTGTGGTAGTTTGAAAATAAATTACCTGACTTGCAATGTATTGAAAATAAATAACTCAGCAGGTCTATAGCTTATTGGGCCTTCAGCGGTTCCAAAACCCTTCCAAAAAAATTTGCCTCGCTCCGCTCGGCGAAATATGTTTAACAATACCTTTGAAAGAGTGTAGGTAACACCAAACTAAATTTTAAACTTTAATACTATACATTATGTATGCAATATGTTTATATTGTTTGGGAATATAAATGATTCTCTTCGTTCAGAAAATTATAAAATACTTAATCTAATTATACCAATTGTCTCTTATAATATACTTATTACTATGTATTTGTGTTTCGTTAATCCTGTCTCGCTATGTATTATCTTAAAATATTTGTATATATTGTTCTCTTGTACACAAGTATGTGTCTGAGGTTATGAATGACATCTTAAATCTTAAAATTTCTGAAGGGGATAATGATCTACTAGTATTCTGATTAAATGGTACACAATGACTTGACTATACATGACTTTTTTTGTATTGATGGTTTGCCTTTTTTTAAATGGTTATTTTGATGGAGTGTTGTCTCATTTGCACTCACACCACATCTTCCTATATCTAATTATTCATAATTAACAAATATTCAAAAAATTGTATGTTTTTCGACACAAAAAACAAAAAACCCAGAAAATTATAGACCTATCACAATTCTTAGCTGCATGGGAAAGCTATTTACTTCAGTTTTGAATTCAAGACTATCCACTTTTTTGGAAAATTACTTATTGTTAAATGAAAATCAATCAGGATTTAGAAAAGGCTATTCAACCATAGATAGTATTTTTGTCCTACATATTCTTTTTGAACTATTGAAGATGCGAAAGAAAAAACTTTTTTGTGCATTTATAGACTTTGCAAAAGCCTTTGACACAGTTTGGCGATCTGGTTTATGGCAAAAACTTCTGGAGAATTTTATCAGTGGAAAAATGTATGATACCATTGTAAATATGTATAGTAACATTAAATCAAGAATTTTTGATGGTAGTGTATTTTCAGAGTATTTTCCGTGTAATGTCGGTGTACGTCAAGGCGAAAGCCTCTCACCTTTATTATTTTCTCTGTATATTAATGATCTTGAACATTTTTTAAAAGAACAAGATGTAGAAGGGTTAAAAACAGTATCCGATGATATAGAAATTGAGCTAGACTACTATTTAAAATTGTTTCTGATTCTGTATGCAGATGACACAGCTCTTTTGGCAGAGTCAAAAAATGACTTACAAAAGCAGCTTGACTCTTTGTATAACTATTGTGAACTTTGGAAATTGAAGGTTAATGTAAATAAAAGTAAAATTGTATTTTTTTCAAAAGGTAGACCATTATCAAATATAGAATTTAAATATAATAATACTGTTTTAGAAATTGTAAATGAGTTTACGTACCTTGGTGTTATTTTTTCTAGAACAGGAAGTTTTTCTAAGGCAAAAAAGGCACAAGCAGAAAAAGCCACACACGCTATGTATACGGGGCGCCGAATAGGACTCTTGTGGTTTTGTACAAAATTCAATTTTGTCATAACAAAATCATTTTTGTCTTACAAAACTATGTGCTACAGACTTGTTTTGTGAGAACTTCAATTTTGTGATGACAAAATTCATTTGTGTAGACAAAATTCATTTTTGTGATGACAAAATTCATTTTTGTGATGACAAAATTCATTTTTGTAGACAAAATTCATATTTGTCATGACAAAAGTCAATTTTGTCTAAAAGGTATGCAAATATAAACATATTTGCATACAAAATTTACTTTTGTTACCTGATATGGAAATTAAATCACAAAAGTCAATTGTGTGAGGTAAGATTCAATTTTGTAAGACAAAATTAACTTTTGTAAGACAAAATTCAATTTTTGTGAGACAAAATTCAATTTTTGTGAGACAAAATTCAATTTTTGTGAGACAATATTCAATTTTGTTGAGACAAAAGTCAATTTTGTTCATTTTGTTGAGACAAAAGTCAATTTTGTCAATTTTGTTGAGACAAAAATCAATTTTGTCAATTTTGTTGAGACAAAAGTCAATTTTGTTAATTTTGTTGAGACAAAAATCAATTTTGTAAATTTTGTTGAGACAAAAGTCAATTTTGTCAATTTAGTTGAGACAAAAATCAATTTTGTCAATTTTGTTTAGACAAAAGTCAATTTTGTTAATTTTGTTGAGAACAAAAGTCAATTTTGTAAATTTTGTTGAGACAAAAGTCAATTTTGTGACGACAAAATTCATTTTTGTGACGACAAAATTCAATTTTGTTACAACAAAATTGACTTTATGAGACAAAATTTACTTTTATGAGACAAAATTTACTTTTATGAGACAAAATTGACTTTTATGAGACCAAATTGACTTTCGTGAGACAAAATTGACTTTCGTGAGACAAAAATCAATTTTGTTGAGACAAAATTCAATTTTGTCAATTTTGTTCAGACAAAATTCATTTTGTCAATTTTGTTGAGACAAAAGTCAATTTTGTCAATTTTGTTGAGACAAAAGTCAATTTTGTCAATTTTGTCAATTTTGTTGAGACAAAAGTCAATTTTGTCAATTTTGTTGAGACAAAAGTCAATTGTGTGTAACAAAAGTCAATTTTGTGTAACAAAAGTCAATTTTGTGTAACAAAAGTCAATTTTGTGTAACAAAAGTCAATTTTGTGTAACAAAAGTCAATTTTGTGTAACAAAAGTCGATTTTGTATGCAAATTAGTTCACAGAAACCAAACTAAACTAATTTGAATACAAAATTCACTTTTGTCGCCCAATTTTCAAATTAGGTAACAAAAGTCAAGTCTGTGTAACAAAAATGAATTTTGTCATGACAAAAGTGACTTTTGTCCGCTGATAGATAATTTTGTATGACAAAATTTTAAATTAGTAGTATGATACAAATTTTGTTAAACTGAACTCTTTTTTGTTGAACAAAAGTCACTTTTGTCCGTACAAAATTGAATTTTGAGTACAAAACCACAAGAGTCCCATTCGGCGCCCTGTAATGTACGATGTTATCCGCAAAGGTCGAAAACATAATTTATCTATAGAATGCCAACTCGATCTTTTCGATAAAATCGTAAAGCCTATTTTATTGTATGGAAGTGAAGTTTGGGGAGTCGGCAACATTTCTGTTATTGAAAGGGTCCACCTTAAATTCTGTTAAATTTTGTTAAATGTAAAGAAGTCAACGCCAGATTTCATGATTTATTGAGAACTGGGAAGATATCCTTTGGAAATTGATATCAAGTTGCGGATTTTAAATTACTGGTCGAAACTTATTTGTGGAAAGCAAGAAAAACTTCCTGTTATTTTGTATAAATATGCCTAATAAAAAGTATGGGATGAGTATTCCATGGCTTAATAATATAAAATCTATTCTAGATAGTTGTGGACTGTCATATGTTTGGAATGCACAGTACTTTGTTAGTAATACATGGTTCTATCATAAGGTTAAAGTTTGTGTTGTAGACCAATTCAAACAAAATTGGCACTCTATCTTATTAGAATCGCCAAAAGCTATTAATTATCGTCTATTCAAAGATAATGCTGAAAGAGAAAACTATTTTAAGACAAAATATTTTATTTCCTCAGACACGAACGTGTACAAGAGGTCAAAACATAATAAAGTATACATATAAATCGACAGCAGAGTAGTGTACGATAATAGCACGTGATTTTCATGACATTGAGACATATACATTTTATATATTACCTATTGAGTTTAAAGGATTACATATGTACAGAATTCTTTCTTATTGTTCACTGATTGTGAGTACATAAATATATATAAATGTATAAAAATTGCATCTACAAAAAATAAGTAATCTTTCTAAGGAAAGTACATACTTTCCTATACACCTTTATGTTGCAAAATGAGAGTAAACCGATTAATTTTTGCCTTGATGGATATTGTAGGTAATAATTAGGTACAAGATTTTGTCTAAGAAGTGATATACTAGGATGTGAACAAACACACAAATAGTGATATTCGTCGCCAATATTTTGATTACATAGATGACATATCCTATTTTCTTTTAAAATATTTTTCCATCTTCCCGTTTCAATTGGGAATTTAAGATTTGAGCATCTAAATTTAGCCATATACAATCTATCAGTATTTCCCAATCGAAGTAGATAGGGTTCTAATTCAAATATACTTTTGAATTTACCATAGAATTCTCCTCTAGAAGAATTATTAATTACAGAAAACCATTGTTGTATAAACTGATCAACAAGTTTTTGTTTGACAAGAGATTTCAATATTTTTCTATTCATAGGTATTTGATCATTCCATATAAAAGTAAGACCACATTCATCAAAAATGGATTTAATGTACGTAACCCATTTAAATTGTGTGGGTTTACTCTGGTGAAGTTGTATCATAAGTCTATATAATGTATTAGATAATTTATTCTCACTTGAGAGCATATCATTCCAAAACATAACCATACGTAGCTTAATAGTAATATCAATGGGATAACGACCCAGTTCCCCGTAAACCATAAAATTTGGCGTACTTTTCCTCACGTGCAGAATATTTTTACAAAACTGCAAGTGCATCCGTTCCAACCCCTGCTTATTTTCAAATCCCCATACTTCACTAGAGTAAATCATTATAGGTAAAATAAGACAATCAAAAAGCTTTAGCTGTATATCTACGGGTATTGCAATATTTCTAATCTTTCTATACAGTGCATACAATGCTTTATTGGGCTGTTCCAATAATTTCTTTCTAGCTGAACAAAAAGAGCCGTTATAATTAAATACAATACCCAGATAAGTATATGAGTCTAATACATCAATATTTTTACCATAAATTTCAAAATCTGCTTTAACCTTGAATTTCTTTTTGCTGAAAATTACAATTTTAGTTTTACTTGTATTAACTGTGAGTTTCCACTCATTACAATATTGCTCAAAAACTTTCAATGCATGTTGCAGATCCTCCTCTGACTCAGATAAAATAACTGTGTCATCTGCATATAATATTATAAATATTTTTACATAACATAATAAGGTTTCTTTGCATTTATCAGATATATTTTCAAGGTCTTTAACATCATTATCTAGTAAAAATTTCTCCAGATCATTCAAAAAGAGAGAAAACAGAAAGGGGGATAAATTCTCCCCTTGTTTCACTCCTATATTACAACTAAAAAATGCAGAAATATCCTTTCCCATTCTAATACATGTCTGGATATTCTGATACATATTATGTATAACTCTCAATATTTTGCCTTGAATATTATATTGTAGCATCTTTTGCCAAAGTCCAGCTCTCCAAACTGTATCAAATGCACTTTTGAAATCAATGAACGAGCAAAATAATTTTTTACCAAATGAAAAATATAGAGAAATAAGTGAATGTAAAATAAAAATATTATCCATAGTAGAAAACCCTTTTCTGAACCCAGCCTGTGCTCCTGTAATTAAGCCTATTTCATCTGACAATTTATTCAATCTATTGTTGAGCACAGCAGTGAATGTTTTACTAAGACATGAATTGAGAGTAATACCTCTGTAAGAATTCGGGTCAGATTTTGAACCCTTGTTCTTGAAAATTGGAACCATTATTCCTTTGGTCCAACATTCTGGTATAATACCTGTATCTAACACAATGTTAAATAACATTACATACACATTGATCATATCATCTAATGTACATTTAATATATTCATTTAATATATTATCATATCCAGCAGATTTATTATTCTTTAATTTTTTTACAGCACATTTTATTTCTTCTACTGTTATTGGAGAATTTAACAATTCTTCTATATCTGGTGGTAAATTATTAACATCAATATCTATATCAATTTCATCATGTACATTATTTTCATTCATGGATTTAAAATAATCATGTAATGTTTCTACAGATATTTCAGATTTCTCATCTTTATTTTTAACAAATTTATTCAAAATTTTCCAAAACTCTTTCCCTTGTTTTTTTGACGTATTTCTCAATTTTTGTTCAAAGTCAAATTGATAGTTTTTGTATGCTTGGTTTGTAACCATCTTGTATGCTTTACTTGTCTCTAGTAGTTGTTTTCGTGTTACTTCATTTTTATGAATGTTATAACGTTTTCTGGCTTTATGAAAAATTTTTCTCGAAGTGAGACATTTATTTGTGTACCAGGGTTTTGAGTTCGGTTTCTTTCTTGATTTGTAGTGCGGTTTTGAAAGTGTCGCCTTTGCAGTATTTTGGAAAAGCTCATTTATTTCTCCGGTGATGTTGTCTATGTCTTGTTGAGTGCATGTATCACGTGTGTGTATGTTTTCAAGGTCATTCATTATATTGGTCAGCTGATCTTGACTATTGTGAAAAGTATTTACAAATTCGTTTCTGTTATTGTCGTTCCACTTGATTGAAGTTGAGTTTTGTGATGTATCATGTATAATTTCATCATGTGGTAATACTGATTTAAAAACAATGTGTATTGCATTGTGAACATCAGAAAAAAGTGGTACAAAATCAAGTATCTCAAATTCATCTACTAAAGAGAACAATTTGGATGATAAAAGCAAATAATCAATAACACTGATATCTTTACAAGTAGTACGTCCAATACCTATATCAGAACCAAGTCTGGAGTTAGCTATATAAACATTAAGTTTTTTACACATATCCAACAGTTTATGACCATAATTATTAATATTGCAATGACACTCTGACATTCGGGATAACGGTATATTTTGAAGCTTCAATTGTTCATAATCTAACATGTATGACAAAATTTCATCATCACTTTCTAACTCAAAAATACCAATCAATGACTCACCAGGAACAATAAAATCATCTCGTGTTCCCGTTTTTGCATTAAAATCTCCAATAAGAGAGACATATGAATCAAATTTATCAGCAAATGTCAATAATTCAATTTCAATTTCTTCAAATGCATCATTATTTGCATATTTAGAATTTTCCGGTGGTATATAAACAGCACCAAATAAAACATCTTTTTCACAGTTTAGTAGACATTTTTGGAATTTAAACCACTGTACATATTGACTTTCACTTTCAATAAAACTGATGAACTGTTTCAAAATATTTTTGTATATAATTACAATTCCACCTGACTTTTTAGTTGCACCCTTTCTATTCTTTGTTACATATGAAAAACCATCAGGAAGATCAATTATATCTAAATCATCTAATTTAGTTTCAACAAAAACTAATACATCATATGTTTGAAAGATGTTTGAAAATTCAGTAAATTTTAGTTTAGACTGTAAACCACATACATTAAGATAATAAACATTCAGTCCAGATAAGTGTTTATTTTGATTCAATACAAAATTGTTTCGTTTCCTTTGTCCTCTTGTACGCCTGTCCTAATGTCCTGTGGTGTTCTGTGGTGGTATAGACTCTATAGGATTCATCGGCATGGTCCTGTTGTTGTTCCCAGGTACAGACATCGGAGTGTGTTGGTCAGATGGTGGCTGTTGAGGTCCTTGATCAGATGGTGGTTGTCGGGGTCCTTGTTGATGTTGTTGGTTTATCTGAGGCACACATTGACGTGGATCGAAACGCCTTTTATTGATAAACAATTTATCCTCTACCAATACTGCTTCATGTCCCTTTTCACGAGCATCTTTCAGAATTGGTATAAGTTCACGCCTCCTTTCTATTATTTCAACTGGAAATTGTTCATGAACATAATATTGGGGTTTTTGTTTAAGTTCTTTTTTTGCTGCTTCCAAAACTCTATTTCTGTCTTTTCTCCTTTCAAACTTTGCAAGTATATTGCGTGGACCTCTGTCCTGTCTGGGCCTAAGCCTGTGCACAACATGAAAATTTATATCTTTACTTTCAAGTCCCAGTTCTGTTTTGATAAAGTCTTTTACTTTTTCTTCTGTGTTTTCTGTTGGATCATGATCATCATAAATGCCTTTAAATATAAGATTGTCTCTCATAGACCTTTTTTGCTGATCAATGATTTTTTCCTGCAGTTTATAATTTTCATCAGTTAATGTTATATTTTGTGTTTCTATTTCTTGTAGTTTTGAATGAAGACCACCAAGACCCTTGTCTAATGACACAATATTTGATGTTTGTGCTTTTAAATCAGTTTTGATGCCACAAATTTCACTGTCCAGCTTATTACAATGTTCTTCCATATCTACTAGCCTTGATAGTATATCTTCCAAAATGTCAAGTTTTTGCAATTTTTCTCTAACTTCATGCATAAACACTAATAAATCAGGATGAGGTGGAGTTGATATAGGGTGCATCATAGGGATTGGCACTGACGGTGTCTGATGTCCCATCTGAGCTGGTGTTGTATGTGGGGCTTGTAAGTGATATGGGGTGAATGCATAGCCATTGTCTGCTCCATAAAGAATTTGTCTAGATGTGGAAATAACGTTACTAGATAGCGGAGTATCATTTAAGTTCGGTGTTGAATATTGATTAGTACATGATTGCATTAGTGTTGGAGGTAAAGAGTACTGTTTTGAACCTGAGTCGTTCAGGTCGGCCATCTTGTTTGGTTTGTTTGGGGACGGAGTATCTGTTGTTTTTCGTTTATTATGATTCATACCAGATAAAGTTCTTCATAATATAGTTGGATCATTAGTTCAATCAATGTTTCACAAAAAATAACTGATCATTGTGTTATAACACCACTTATAACTTCTTTATAATACTTTTAGTCTCTACACAATATTTCACGACTCCAGGGGAAATCATAGAGAGGGGAGCCTAACTCGCTTCAGATGATAATCAGACAATGGCGGCTTTATTTCGGAAATAACTAGATTTTACATAACAAATAAGAATACAGTCCGAACATACCGATAAATTATCCTGCTAGTTCGATTGGCTTAAAGTTTTTTTGTGTTTTTATTTTGATAAGTGTATCAACCCTTGACCGGTTATTTGGGGTCTTCTTCTACACTCCCAAAATATGATAACAAACACGTCTTAGCACACGAATGTACTCAATCAAAGTGTTTTCTACGTGTATTATAAAAACTATAGAAAAAGGGGGGTGGGGAATACTTTAAAAAATAATTTAAATTTGTTTTATTCGTTTAAATTAGTCTACCGATATACTAATTTCATTAATCGAGTAAAAGTAATTAAAAATGAATTTATATTTCAGCAAGAAATTTACATAAAATGTTGTTTTTAAACCAGTTTAATTCTGTAACAAATCCAGTACGCATTTTTTCACCGGAGGAAAAACTATCGGTGCTTTCACTTGCATAATTTTGATTTTGGATATCATGTATAACACTTGCGGTATCCTCGTGTAAGCATTGATTTGCTTAAACTGAGCTACAATTTTTAAAGATTTGTAAATAACAAAAATATCAATGACTTGCTTTAACTATTATAGATATCAAATTGATTATAATACTGCATTGGAAAGCCTCAGTTGAACTTGAAAAGGATCCCCCGCATCCACAAATAAAAACTGACCAAAGATCTAATGTGATTAGGTGTAAGTCATCCAGATATGTTGGATACTAAAAAGATACTCCGTGAAGTGGTATTATAATATAATTATATAATTACATTAGATGTAAGTTTCATTGTAATACGTTATTCTGATTGGCTAACATGTTATTCCGTAAACAATTGCATCAGACAATATTAACATTTATCATGCATGATGACACGAGGTCCCACAAAAAAGTGCACAGGTGAATTAAATAAAACTGGCTAAAAATCGTGTTTTCATAATTTTAGCTAAAAAAATGTAATTATAAGTATTGAATACTTCTTTTTGAAACTTTATAGGGTTGTAAAAGCGTTGACCGTGCGTACATTTTTAGAATGAAGCGCTTCCGCGCTTCATACAAAATGTACTTCGGTCAACGCTTTTACCACCCAATAAATTTACAAAAAGAAGCATTCAATTCTTAAATACAAGGCTCTGCATGACAGTGTAATCAAATTATAGCCTCAGATACTTATATATTTACAGATCTAACATTGTTGGGTTGATGTTTAGACGAGTTGTATATACATTATGTACACAGCCATGTATCACCATCATTGATGGCGATCCGATGGATACATCTGTTGTAGGCTTGTCACTGACTCAGACGTACATGTACTTATGAATATAATTATTTTCTGTGACTGTATCTTACATTAATTTGTAGGATCCTTTACTATAGATAATTTAGCTGATCTGTAACAATAACATCTTCATGCCTTATATATCATGTACTGTAGTACGCCGCTAGATTAAAACTGACGTGGAAAGGTAACATATGGCCACCGAAAGCTCTTTTTTTGAGAGCCCAGGTGGTCGTGTGGTCTAGCGGGACGGCTGCAGTGCAGGCGATTTGGTGTCACGATATCACAGTAGCATGGGTTCGAATACCGGCGAGGGAAGAACCAAAAATTTGCGAAAGCAAATTTACAGATCTAACATTGTTGGGTTGATGTTTAGACGAGTTGTATATATATATATATATATAGTTACTTAGTATAGAAAGTCCCTGGTTAAACTGACTGTTTTATATACTTTGAATGTTAAGAAGGAATGGTCTCTTCTGATACTGAAACAAGTTGAAGACAACCCATACTTTGCAAATTTTAGGGGGGGGGGGGGGCGCACGCCCACCACCGCCTAAATCCGCCCGTGGATAATAGCTAGCTCTATCTGCAATATTATTAAATCGAAACTTCTATTTTATTCTTACATTATTCACCTCTTTCAATATTTCTGTTCTTTTCAAAAGATAAGATAAGATCAGATAACTTTATTAGCACTAACACATTGACAATAAATGGTTATGGCAACAAATTAAAGACTAACTACAATAACATATATACAATGAAGGAGTGACAGTGGATATTATTATGAGAGAAATATATAAAAAAATAAATGAGAAGCATATACATTATTACAGAAATCAAGTACCTTTTAATAATGAGTTTCTCACCAACAAGCATTCATTCAAATAGTTGACAACAATTTTTAATATTGTTTGGGAATTACTATTTAGAATTGATATAAGCAAGTTATATGATAAGGAAGGAAATTTGTTGTTCAATAGAACATTATTTAATTTTTTTAATAAGGTTATCTCTAACATATTTATAGGAGGAACATTTTAAAAGAAAGTGAAGTTCATCTTCAATGTCTCCATTGTTGCAGCAAAGACATACCCTACTCTGCTTTGGTATTTTTAGATATCGCCCTCTTTCAATAGATAAAGTATGAGCACTTAATCTCAATTTACATAATGTTGATCTATCACTTTTGGATTTGCATTGATCAACATACGATGGTCTTTTATTTGGTTTATAAAGTATATTAAAAAAAATCAATTTTTTATTTTGATTGATGTCAGTTTCTTGCTTTTGGAAGGCTATATCATTGATTCTTTCTTGAATGGGTTTTAAATACATCTTAATATCAATAGGATTTAGATTAATAAAATGAAATCCAAGTCTTGAAATGAGATTTTTCATATTTATTATCCAAGAGTTATTTTTTTCAGTTGCTTTATAAATTTTTTGGGCAAGTGAATTATTTGATTCAAGTATATGAAGCCAATATTTTATTGCTGAAAATTCTATTTTGGTATATAAAGGCAATCTATTTAGCTCGGCTAAACATGCAGCATTTGATGCTTTACAATGTATTCCTAGAATTTCTTTAATGAATTTATACTGCAAGTGTTCAAAGGGATCTGAATCCCTGTGCTGTTTGCCTATTTCCCATACTTCACTACCGTATAGAGCAATAGGCACAACTAGGGAGTCAAATAATTTTTCTAATAGCTTGCATTGGTTATTAAGTCCAATTGTTTTTTTTATTTTAAAAAGTGCTTTTCTACCCTTTTCAACAAGCAATGAGCTGCACAGATTTAGATTTCCTGTGTGCTGCAGTGTCATGCCAAGGTAGCAGTATGATTTGACAGTTTCCAGGAATTCATTATTATATTTAAAAAAATTATTATGGGTTTTTCCATTTGAGTTAAATATAATGACAAATCAATATTATGTTAATAAAATAAAATCTAAACGATTCCAGAATTTATATAAATAATGCGAGTATACAGAAGTTGGATATAATAGAAATCAGTGGCGGATCCAGAAATATATATATAGTTTTTATGCAAGTTGGCTTCTTAATCTGAAGTATTGTTCACTGAATCAGGATAGGCGGATCTAACCCAATTTATAGTGACAAATTTGGTTGATATATATTGTCTCTTTAATTCTATAATTTGCATATTTATAAATCTGGATTGCAGATCTTTGATGGTTTTTTTTTAACTATGACGATTTGAAGCTGTGACAAAAGAAACAGCTAGGTATGAACCGTAAGCTGCAGTCAGCAATGTAACCATAAATCGTATGTCCATAATATTTGGAATGCAGTTGTCAGAAGCTGGATAAAACTTGGTAGTTAGGGTGCTCGCACCCCTCTCATTAAGCTTCATTTAGGGTCAGTCAAGATTTTTGCAGGTTTCACTCATAAATTCGTCTAGCTTTGGGACCAGCTTCATTTAGGGTCAGTCAATATTTTTGCAGGTTTCACTCATAAATTCGTCTAGCTTTGGGACCCCTCCACAAACCACTTTTCCAAATTCTAAATATGCATCGGGTTGTATTTACTGATGCACATCTTATACTAAAAGTCATGGAGTTTTTTTTAGACCAGCCCATGTTCAGGGTTTATTGACTAGAGACCTTTTGCATGCAGGGACACAATTTAAGAGTCATTTTTCAGTAGATGCATTTTGTCTCTGATTGAGAGTTGTCTTTTTCAATCAATAGCAATCTTACCACATATTTTCATTTTTATAAGGGTGACATTTCTGTGTTCAACTGTTTGTTCTTAAATGTTAAGCTGTTACACCGTCACAAGTTACAGGAGAATTTGCATGTACAGTATGTGTAAGCCCACCACATTCTCATTCTGTATGACTTTGTTCTAAGTAAGTAGTTTGAAACTCTGTTTGCTTTTGGTCATATTGAGTTTTATTTGTTTGACACTTGCATTTTTATGCCCCACCTACGATAGTAGAGGGGCATTATGTTTTCTGGTCTGTGCGTCCGTTCGTCTGTCCCGCTTCAGGTTAAAGTTTTTGGTCAAGGTAGTTTTTGATGAAGTTGAAGTCCAATCAACTTCAAAATTAGTACACATGTTCCCTATGATATGATCTTTCTAATTTTAATGCCAAATTAGAGTGTCATGGTCCATTGAACATAGAAAATGATAGAGCGAGTGGGGCATTCGTGTACTGAGGACACATTCTTGTTAGATGTGTTGGGATCCTGATTATACACCAACAAACAACACTACCTTTAAAGACACCATAATGATCGATGTGACAGGGATATCTACATCAATATGGTATTATTTGCATATCCTATAGCAAAGAGTCTAGGACCATGTATCTTAAAAGTCAAACAAAAAAACCAACAAGAACTGTCAACACTAGATACATAGACCAATATCTCAGAACCACCTAATTGAATAAGATTACCAAAGATTTCAAATAATTTGGAAACAGGGTTAAATAAATATAGGTCTAATTGGAGCTTTGTAATACAGCTGTATATAGCTACTAAAAAAATGAATAGAAAAAGAAAATTAAGTGTCTAGTACTCTTTATTTACACTTTTATCTCTCAGTCAAACAATGAATATTTTTGTTGTTGTGGTAATAGTGGAACATCTTTCTAAAACACACTGTTTTTTTTTTTATTTTACTCTTAAGAACAAATTCTGCTTCAAATTAATCAATATGTAGATCACAATTATAACCTTCATCCTCACCAGTTCTGCATTCTAACCTGAAATTATAATGTTATACATGAAGCAAAAAGCAAATCTATTTTATTAATAAAAGAAAAAAATAACAATATGCAATTTAAAAGAACAATTTAAATGTGAACTATATATAAATGTCTAAAGACAATAACACTTCTCATTTTATTGCAGATATAAAAAAAAAAATTAAAACAAAACCCTTACATTTTTCTAAGCTTTATCAAATTATCATAAATATATAAATTTTACAAAATCATTTCAATCTAAAAAATTAAATTGAAATAATCGATGATGTTCTTAAAAAGTGGCAGGGTGTCCTGTCGCCTTTGACCCAAAAAATGAAGAACTATTTGAGTATAACTTTAATATCTTACCTTCTTTCTTTCATTTTGTACATGTAGTTTATGAATAGTAATTTGTTACATCACAACAACATGTACAAGTTATCAAAGAATCAAGGAACTACAGCAGTGTTTTCATAGTCTGTAGGACAAATTGGAAAACCAGCTAGGATGTTGTGTCTAGTATTTCCACTGACTGAAATTATACGAAGACAAAATATGAATATGGACATGACTATAAAGTACTGGATCAATCAAAGAATAAATAAATATCATAGTGTAGGGTAGCTAAAGGACCCATACTTGAGTGAAATAACTTCACCAATCTGACATGGATATATATTGTTTTGCAACATGATGAATACAGATATAGATGAAAATGTAACCTTTTCCTATATTGTTTGGGTTTCCTGTCAATATTAATGCTCTGCAATAAAAAAGTAGAATACCAATGTGTAAAAAGAGATTGAAAAAACAGCTTGTAACACCAAGAAGGATGAGAGACGAAGAAATAATTGTAACTTTAATGATGTAATCGTTAGTTTTCCAGACCTATCCACATATATTTTTCAAGCTTGAAAAGATGACCTTCATGTATTCCAGCAGCATATTTCACCTCTGTATAGGTAGTGCCCCCCCCCCCCCCCCCCCCCCCCCTTTTTTGAGTTGAGAGTAATTGTTCTAAATTGTGTCCTCCCTAGTCCAATGAAATGAAACTGAACAAAATGAAATGAAACTGAACAAAATCTGATACTTGTTTGAATTGAAATTATTATACATATAATATAAATGTGTGTGTATTAAAAATATATACAGATAAATAAGAAAAAAAGGATGGCACATATGATTGCATGATTGTCAATGAGACAACTCTCTGTCAAAGTACATGTAACAATTAATTAATGTATTGAATTGAGCAATTAAAGTTTAAATTACAGATATATTGAGATATTCATACCATACAATGCCTACACGTTTTCAATGATACACCATGTGTGTTAAAGTACACAAACAACCGGTTATAGTCGCTCATTTGCATAACAATGAAGCGGCATAACATGTGCGTCAAAATGCATAATTTGCATCCGATTTGCAATGTTGTTGCCATATAAACATTCAAAAACATATTAAACTTTTATCGGACCTTTAATTCAAAGAAATTTCTTATCCAAAAACGAACAATTGTCAAAAATTCATAAAACCAAGACTTGGTTTTATCAGACATGTGTTTTCGCAACATTCTTGGCAATCCTGAACTTTTTCTCAATAACCATAATAATTTTGTTTATAAAAATATGATAACTTCAAAATTTTTAACTCACAGTACAATATGCACTAATCCAATACAAAATTGGTTTGCTCGATTTTCTTAATTCAACATTTCAAATTGACGACCTACCTCTCTGAGTATGTCCAGTTTTTTCCAATATGGCGCCTATCCGGAAGTTAGGAAGGCCTGACGACTCCTACCCCTGCCGCCATCTTTCTTTCTCTTTTAAGATACTAGATGATAAAAATATTATTACTTTTTGTAGATTCAGGATACTCAGTCATAAACTTCCTATTGAAACTGGAAGGTGGAAAAATATACCTAGATAAAATCGAAATTGTAAACTTTGTAATTCAGGAGATATTGGGGATGAATTCCACTATATTTTTAATTGTTCGAAATTTAATCATGATAGAGAAAAAAAATTTAAACCATATTATCTAAATAGACCAAACATATTGAAATTTCATGATTTGATGAATACTAGAAACATCAGTATGTTGAATCAATTGTGCAAATTTATCAAACTGATTAATAAACAGCTGGACTCTTAGGGGAAACATTGTTAAATATATTTTTTCATATAATATTGTATACATGCATAATGTGTTTTTTTTATATTACATGTAGCTGGAAATATTTTTCCAGTTGTAGATCATACATTTGTATTAATTCTGACTTTATGTTATATTATAAATGTTTATAATATCTCTGTACCATGGATTTTGGTTTATGAGAATAAAGATATATAGAATAGATAATTAGATGATAATAAGATATTTTTTTCAAAATTAATATAAAAAATAAGTGTAATTTGTATAAATAAACGTATAACTATCCTAAGACCATCATAAGACACCTCTCGCGTTGTCCTAACTTTATGACCAACTTTAAGAGATGTCCTAATTTAGGACCACTTTGTGAAACCCACTTAGGACTAAGATATGTCGTAAGACCATCCTAAGACATGTCTTAGTCCTAAGACAGCTTCGTGAAAATGGGCCCTGATTCACTATTTCATTGAAAAATAATAACAAAAGTAGAAATTTTTATGTATTTACTTCGGGAGGGAGAGTGCTTTTTGGAAAGGTGCGGTCATGCCATTGTATTCATTTTCTTCTTTAAGGTTGTAACTTGAAAAAAAGAGATGAAATGAACCAAATTTTTTAGAAAATAGAGATTCAAGGAATGATTAAATAAAACAGAAAGGAGAATGAATTGTCAAAATATTAAAAATAAAGAAAGAAAATGGTTTTAATCATTCAAATATTTTATCTTTCTAATAGATTTTAAAGAAATTAAGACCCTAGCCTCCTAAGATTGACCTTCTTAATCTTTTATTATCATATTGTTATAAAGTTAACTTAGTTTTTTTGTTGACAAAATATAGATGATTGAATTCTAATTCGGGAAAATCAAATAAAGGTACTTCTACTGGTTTTCAGTTTACTTTTTTTGTGTAAACTACGATAGGAAACAGTTTGTTTACGAAGTCATGTGATCAATGTTTTCATAAGTCATGTGTCGATAATTGTGACTTAATTCGATACAGACTTTATTCAATACTATCTACCCCCACAAAAAATGTAAAAAGGTAAATGTCACATTACAAACAGTTATTGGTGAATCGAATTCAAAACATAAAAGGGGATACTAGCATTTGACATGTTTCATTCCAGACGTTATAAAAGTTTTGTATAGAAGTCAGGGAAAACAAAGCTGAAAAATCAAGGTACAGATCAATCGAATTTAAATATTGTCACATCTGTGTCAATTTTTATAAAATAAAATTTTCTAAACAAATAAGCATAAGAAACAAACGGGGATATAAAAGTAAGTGTAGTAAATAGTAACTGTTAACAACACGAAATATACTGGACACTGGCCGTGAAAGTGGTCAAATTTTGGCGGTAATATTTAAAATGGAATTAACTAGCAGTATCCTAGTATTAGTCTAATAACATACGAACAAATAGTTATGAAAATCTACAAAATGGTTAGATTATCGTTAAATAAATTTCTTACTTTTATTAAGAATCGATTATGCCATTCTTGTAAATTTAAATATAAAAAATGTGAAAAAAGGAGATTTAATATTTTCCTTTTGTATGCTTATAATGTGACTTTATACTTTTAAAAGGCACCAGCGGTCAAATTCATGTTCACTGATTTGACTAAAATTCTTTATATATTTGAGTTGAAGAATACTAAAACGTATATCTAGAATAAAAAAAAATATTTAAATACAAATTTTAAATAATAAAATTTATAAAACTACAAACAGGAATTTGTCATATATAAAGCTTTTATATAAAGAAAAAAAACAGATTTATGGTAGATGTCTACACCACATAACCCGTAAAGCGTAACAACTTATAAACAGTTGAACATTGCATATGCTACGGTGCATTTATTATGACATATGTTAGACTCCATACATGAAATTCGATAGAGTAGTAAATTTGAAGTACTTTTGTTTATCGATTTCATGTCAATTATTTAAAATATTCAAAATTCAAATATTGATTAACGTAAAACTTCATCAAAATTTATAAAGGATGATTAGTTCAGTGCCAGCACAAAAAAAAAGAAGCACAGGTAAAGTGTATATAAATGTATCTTCTTCACAAAATATTCATTCAATTCAATCTGGGGGTGCTGGGCTGCAGCTACATACAAAGATGTGGTATTATTGCCAATGAGACAACTCTCCTCAATAGACCAAAAGACACATAAATTAACAACTATGGGTCACAATACGGCCTTCAACAATGAGCAAAGCTCATACAGCATACATGTAGTCTGCTTCAAAAGGCCCCGAAATGAAAAATGTAAATGAATCCGAACGAGAAAACTAACGGCTTAATTTATGTTAAAAAAAATGGACGAAAAACAAATATGTTACACATCAATAAACGACAACCACTGAACTACATAACCTTTTCATGTACATCGTTTTAAATTTGATCAAATACTTGAGAGGACAGATAAAGCCATCAAAGAAACTAGGCTTGTTTTATACATTCAGTGTCAAGTGATTTAAAATTTCCATAGTTTATAAATACAGTTACAGGGAATCATTTTCCTTGCAAATAACGTTTCGCAATATAAACTATTTAGAATATAATGAAACAGTTATTAATACAATGTAATCCATTTACGTTTTCTAAGATATAAGAAGATGTGGTATGATTGCCAATGAGAAAACTTACCATCCAAATCCATTTTGTAAAAAGGTAAACCAATATAGGTTAAAGTTCAACACGGAGCCTTGACTCACACCAAACAGATAGCTACTAAAGGCTCCCAAAGTGAATAGTGTAAAACAATTTAAAAGGGAAAAGCAACGGTCTAATTTATATTTTAAAAGAAACGAGAAACGAGAAACACTATATATATATGTATAATGAACCGCATCAACAAGCGAGAACCACTCAACAACATGTTCTAAGACTTTTATAGCATATATACATGTCATACTCGATATTTCAGTTATTTGGTATCCGCCTGGATTTGCTATGCTTTAGTTGATAATTTTGCATTGTATTTTTTTAATTTAGTTTATCCAATGCAGTATGATATGGAAAGATAGATGTATTACATTATAGTAACCAGTTGATTCAAAACATCAAAAAGAAACATCAAAGAGAAACCAAGATGTCTAGTAAGTTTGTGTGGTAGTATTTTCGTTTGATTACTTTTTGTTTGTCAGATTTCAAATGTATAGTGTGTATAGCGTTCATCGTTTGATTGCTTTTAGTTAGTTAAACAAATTATACTAGTATATATAAACATAATGAAATATTAAATACACGGATAATGTGTCCATGGTATACACACGATGCCCTGCTTTCATCTAACATTATAAAGTAACAAAATTCAAGATCTGTAAAATTGATGCAATCCAAATTCGTCACAACTGATCTGTATGTTGTTGATATAAGTATTGTGTATAAGTTTCACAACATTTTGTTGAGGCAAAAGTCAGAGAACGTAAACTTATATGGGGACGTACGGACAAACATACAGACGTACAAGGGTAACAAGCGAAATCCCCAAAATATTATACTGTTATCAAAGTACTGTCTACTGGGCTTCTGATACCATCGATGCAATTCATGAACCTACGTGTACCCTATCCCTGTTTCGAATATCGAACAAAAAGCCCAATAAAAGAATTATGACATTAACTGTTGATCCTAAATTGAGAGTATACATATGATTAAACATGAATAAAGGATCCGACCCATAATGCTGACAAATATGTCAATTTCACTGTCCTGTAATTTCAAACACTTCATCTTATTTGTTTTCAATGATACGAAATTGATCTTGATGCTGATTTCCATGGACTGGATTATAAAACTTTCATTCATGGGTTTCTGTTTTTTCCTCAATAATCCCTTATCATTTTCTTTTGCTTAAAACTTAATTCGCACGGGACTGTGTGTTAGTATATCCAACTCAGTTAAACAGGCCATCTCTGTATAGAGACGTTGTACTGCAAATAACCACATTCAGAATGCAAATTGAATACTAGTAAACATTTGTGAAACAATACACATCAAAACTTGCTGCTAAAATAAACTGTTACTAGAAAGCTAAATGCAAACAGAATTTAAAGACATTCATGAGAATTAGCCTACATGATCCTACATGTATACATCATAGTAAAACTGTGCGGTTTTTTATCTTGCCGACACAGATAATTATTAATAGAAGAAAGAATTTCATGATAAAGGTAACAAATCAAATGAAATAACTACTATGTATGATAAGACGACAGTTTAGTACTTTTAACTGTTATCTGTTTTGTTGACACCCTTACGTACCTCGTCTTCGGGTAGCAATACACTTACGATATCTTTTATCAGGTAACCATCCACCTGAGAACTCAGACGAAAAAACTCCATTACTTGGTGTTGACAGTATGGAGAAATCAGACATGAACGGATTAGAACATCAGGAAATTCCTGATTCAAAAAAGAAAAAAGGGATGACAAAAAATAAGTTGTTGGTGGTAGTATGCATTCTCATGTGTGAATTGTGTGAGAGACTTACTTACTACAGCTGTGTTGCTAATCTTGTTTTGTACTGTACATCCAAATTGGAGCTACCCACCACCACGGCTACAACGGTCAGTCTCATTTTTTCAGGTAAGAATGGGCATTACGAAATTTTTAAGATTTATTTTTTCTTTTTCTCAATCGCATTTTGAAGAAAAAAGGAAACATTTTTTTTTTTTTAAATAAAACATAAACAGTAGATAAAACAATTAACTTGCTTAATTTTTATTGATGATTTTGACCTTTATTAGGTTAAAACCGTCTTTTCTTATTATGTCTAGAAGGATGTTACGTGTTATCCTGTCTATCAATAGTTTATTTACATGCATGTAAAAGGTAGCAACAGAAATATGTCTGTCTGAATACAAGTTAGATATGGAAATATTTAAGTGTAAATTGTTTACACTTGATATCGTAGGTTTAAACGTCTTTTGAAAGAATATAAGGAGGAAAATAACATACCTGTGCTGCTTGTTACATTGGTTTTCTTATAGTCTTTATTTTGGTTTTGTTTTGTTTTGTTGATAAAACACAGCAGCTACATACTTTAGTAATATGCATCCCTACATTAATGAATTTATCATATTGTTTCCACGATCATAGATCACTAGTAGTATTTACATATTCTCTAGTTTTGCTTTAAAATTGGCTAGATTGTCAAAGATTCTAGTACGTTTACTGAGATGTCCATTCGAATCACACGTGAATTACCGAAGGTGTAAAAAATGGGAATGAGCAACATGTATCATCAGTCTGACAGTCTCTTTAATCTCAAGTTCCGATGGCTATATTGAAGAATTTCAGAAAAAAATGTAAATGTTGATGGATCGTCACTATATCAAAACTGAATTTTAACGGGATTTTCTTCTTAATTGTCTTTTCTTAATAACTTTTCACAATTACGCGTACTCCTAAAAAAAACTTGTATAAATACACAAAAAAAAAAAAAAAAACAAGAAGGGGAACTTTGAGTTCTCATAGGAAATTCGTTAAATCTGTTGGGTGTTGCCTAATTTAATGTGGGACAATTGTTTTGTCAGTTTCCTAATAGTTACTAATGCATGTTCGACCAATTTTTTTCTGAATTGTCGGTTGAATAATTTTCAAACGGCATTCAAAGTATCGCGGTATATTTATACAATGTTATAAGAAAACAAGTTACAAATTTTTTATACCATTAAACTGCAAAAAAGTAATTCACATATGATTTCCGTGCACATAGCGCGTGTTCTTGAATGCTCATCATGCTATTGACCAAAAGCAGAGAATGCCAAAACTTTTTAACTTTTACATACTACTGGCCGAAAGTGCCTAGACAAATAAACCAAAACCTTCGATGGTCAACTTGGCCCGAAGAAGTAGGTAGTTGCAACCTTGGTATTTGTCATACAATATTGTATGCATTAGTAATTTCAGCCAGTTTTTGAAGAGTAACTAGGGGTATTATGTACAAGAACATTGATATATATTACAGGAACGGTGTTTATAATACCAGTGTTTGGAGGATATATAGCTGACACTATAGCAGGAAAATACAATACTATTCTTGGTGCTGGACTCATTTACTTGTTGGGTAAGCAATGGTCAAACTATATAATGACAGCTTTGTATAATATGAATAACTTCTGTTTTACAATTGAGTGTAGCTGCGTTTCCTAATTTTCAAAGCTAGCAATAAAACAAACCTGGATGGTTTGTGAAAACAATACTTTAGTTTTAGATTTTTCCTTAGCATGATAATCTAGAAAACATTGAAAACATATAAAATCACGAACAATATAACCATGATACTAAAACTTGGCACAGGTACAAATTACAGGATCCATCTACATGAAATTCCAAACAGTATGTCTCTGACACTTCTGACAGCAGGTACTCAGAAACATTATTTATTTGCATCGATCTCCCAAACTATATTACTGTGATACACTTGAAAAAGAGAGACTAATAATGACACAGGGACATTCGAATTCACAAGTTGAAAACACGTTTACAACTCCAGGCCAAAAAGAACGAAAAACGACCAGGAGCTTACAACACACAATAGAAAGACAAAGACTGAGCAACACGAACCCATAATACATGGTTTGATCGCAAGTGCTCCTGAAGGGTAGTAATTGAAAACCGTTGAATAATAAAAAGTATTAAAAGTGACGCTCTTGACTATGTGTACGTACTTAGAAATTTGTAAACATCAAATCACAAGAAGAATAATTGTTATGCTTTTTTTTTATTTTCAGAAAATATGAAAATTGTCAAAACAAAAACAAAATCCTTTCATGTTAAATTCTTACAAAAATTAAACAGAGAATAATCGATTATAATGGCTTTTCTGTTTTACACGTTTTGGAAAGAAATCTGACAAAAAGAAGATATTTTTGCTTCAGGGTTGTTTCTGCTACCAGCTTCGGCAGTGGATTACAGTAAATGGTTTGGACAAGATGATGAGGGGGCTAGTTATGACATGACTGTGGTATGTTGTTAATTTGATACGCTTCCTTAATCCTATCTATGATGAGTTTGTGAACAAAATTTATTAAATCCAATAAGATTTGTTTGCACATGCGTATATTGACTACTGCATTCCGAAATTGACATATTTGACCTAGATACTTGTACGTCACCCGTTCATGTTGGCTGTTAAAACTCCTCCCTCTGAAAAATCACAGTTCCAGACGTTTGACTCTTTACAAACAAACAATGGAGATTCATAGAATAGCCTACACAAACGATCTCTATTTATACACATCGGACATAGAAATTACCTTAATTGTCCTAATCAGAATCGAAAAAAATGATGTAAGCTATACTTTATTATAGTTCTACATTGGTATGCATTATATTCGTGTTATTTTAGCCCTAACTAAAAGACTACAATAAAGTATAGCTTGCATCAATTATTTCTTAAATAATTTTGATTATCATTTTTAGGAAACCAGAAAGAATTTCTTTTTTTCTGGTTTGGTATTTATTGCTCTTGGGACCGGAGGAATAAAAGCAAACGTTGGACCGTTTGGAGCCCAGCAGGTGGACGACATGGGGCCCGAAGCAGTGCAGTCATTTTTTAATTGGTAAATGATGAAACGGTGGTCGAGTATTATTTCTTTGCTTTCCGATTTCGTCTATGTTTGTTTTCCATTATAATTTAGGTACTAGCTTAGCCGTACATTGCTTTTTAACGCTTATTTATTAATTGTGAAAAGTTTATGAATGAGACCTATAGTAGGCCATCGATGTATTATAATGTGTTAGAACAAGCAGAAATAACATATTATTTCTTCAAATCTGAAATCAAATATCTGTATAATTTTCTTATCACCATTTGTTTAACAATTTATTTTCGTATGTACAAATTCTTGACAATTTCAAAATATCAGGAGGGATTAAAGACCATTATAATTGATTCCAAGATACTATTAAATAACTATTAGCATTTACCCTTTAAAAAATAGCATGCCACTTATAAGAATTAGCATGCCGCATTTAAGAATAAGCATGCCACCTTTAAGAACTAGCATGCAACCTTTAAGAATAAGCATGTCATCTTTAAGAATTAGCACGCAACCTTTAAGAATTAGCATGCAACCTTTAAGAATTAGCATGCCACTTATAAGAATTAGCATGCCACTTCTAATAATTAGCATGCCACCTTTAAGAATTAACATGCCACCTTTAAGAATTAGCAAGCAACGGTAAAAAAAATAAACCTTTAAGAAGTAGTATGAAACATAATTCTTCCATAAAGAAAGTTTGTAACAGTATTATAAATATTATGCACGTTTTATGTAGGTTTTACTGGTTTATTAACGCTGGTGCTTTGGTTGCATACTCGGGTGTTGCATATATTCAACAGAACATTAGCTTCGAGATTGGTTTTCTCATCCCATTAGTCAGCATGTTTGTTGCTCTTATATTGTTTGTTGTTGCCAAAGGTCAATATGTTATCACTCAACCAGGCGGTAAGTTTAATTACTGTGTAAAAAACGCAAGAAATCTCTGACCATTAAAACCTTTAAGAATAAGTAACTTAATATGTAAAACATAAGGAAATTATTTGGACATAAAAAAATCAACAGAAATAGAGTCGCAATGATACTTGATTAAAATGTGCAGTTTCGCGTTTTCGACTACTTGATCCAACTTTTCTTCTTTTCTTTTTAAAGTAGGAGAGGAAGAAATAAGATAGCTTGTTAACTGTTACAAATACAACACTATGTGACCTGTATACTTTAAAAGTCATATAGCCAAAGATCTGCTAAATAAACAATTCAATTAGCAATGCAGGCTAACGATAACCTTCAGTTTTAAGATTATTTTTTTTTAATTCGACCACCTTAATGTAGCAACAATACTAATGATATAAAAGAAATAGATGAAAAAATAACAATGCGTAACCCTGTTGCATATGGAAACATAAAATGATTAACACTTTCATACTGAATAGCATGGCTAACATTTACATAATTATGCCTCATCTACCAACACTAACACATATAACAAAAAAAT
The DNA here is from genome assembly GCF_036588685.1 of Mytilus trossulus. Lineage (NCBI taxonomy): Eukaryota > Metazoa > Mollusca > Bivalvia > Mytilida > Mytilidae > Mytilus > Mytilus trossulus. Next base: position 53,403,166 of record NC_086379.1, on the reverse strand, counting down.
CAAAATTTTGACATTGTCAGGATATAAATTTGGTGTGTGATCATATTTGTGTATTGACAACACATATTTATGGCATAATACTCCTCGGGTAAGTTCGGTGCCACAGGATTTACACATGATAAACACTTGAGAGCATCACAACACAAATAGTTCTCTTACTTATATTTATGCGTTTAACAAACATGAAGTTAACATTGTGAAATTAACATAAAATAAGATTTTGGAACTGAAAATAAATTCAAAATATAATATGAATACGAATTTCCATCAACATTAAGAGGGCCTTTTCAGTTTACCCTTCAGTTTACCCTTCCTTTGCAATATGCATATATAACTAGCAGTGAAGTTTTGAATTCTGTAAAAGTAGTTTCTTAACAGGCAGCATATTACAAGACTCTGTAGGAGTATGTATGGCTACAAAATGTCGAGGATTTGACAAAGCTCGTGGTCCATACAGCAATGATATGGTTGATGGTGTGATTGCAGTGCTGAGAATTCTACCGGTCTTTCTTCTCATTATCATATACTGGGCTATCTACTCTCAGGTAATTCTTGTCTCTGATTTCCGGAGCAATATAGGGTAATTGTTCAATAACTCCAAAACCGGACATAATTTGTAATTTGTATTATGTCCTAGGGTAACTTGACGAAGACAACCATGGCATGATAACTGAAATACATGTATCAGAATTTTAAAACAATAGTTTGTTTGAAAACTCGAATAACGATTTCATTATCTCAATATAGTGAAATAAAGACTATATACTTTAAAAAAAAAAAAGCATACAGTTAATCATACGTTTTTGATTGAGTTAAGTCTGCCAATTGATATTTTATTGTATGTTTTTCTATGTTGTGATGTTATGCTATTGTTTCAGAAAAAGGGAGAAGGTTTGGATCCATTAAAACGTTTAATCCCGCTGCAAATGTTTGCACCTGTCCTAAGTCAGGAATCTAATGTACAGTAGTTGTCGTTTGTTTATGTAATATATACGTGTTTCTCGTTTCTCGTTTTGTTTATATAGATTATACCGTTGGTTTTCCCGTTTGAATGGTTTTACACTAGTAATTTTGGGGCCCTTTATAGCTTGTTGTTCGGTGTGAGCCAAGGCTCCGTGTTGAAGGCCGTACTTTAACCTATAATGGTTTACTTTTTAAATTGTTATTTGGATGGAGAGTTGTCTCATTGGCACTCACACCACATCTTCCTATATCTAGTATACAAATTATAGATTTAAGACTTAATCACTATTAAAGTTTTCGAAATAAAAATAAATAAACTCATCAAAGGTACCAGGATTAAAATATGTATTTTCTTTCAATACAAAGTGCGCTTTAAAAAAGACACATAGACTCTTTTAAGAATTAATACGAACCCGATGTGTAGTTTAATGAAAGGGTATAGCACTTATTCTTTGACATCATTATTTTCAGATGCAATCTTCGTTTTTCCTACAGAGTGAGCGAATGAATATTTATATTGGCGATGCTAAGATGCCTGCAGCTCTTCTTAATATATTCAATACAATTATAATCTTGATTCTCATACCAATAATGGACAGAATAGTGTATCCATTCTTAGCAAAAATAAACAGAAGTCCATCACATCTTCAGAGAATCGGTATGTGTTTATTTTTAATTTGATTTAGAACAAATATATTTTGACCTATAATGTCTGTTTGTTTTTGGTTACACATGGTTGTAAATTAAATGGAATTTTATGCGACTGTCATATAAGTGATAGGTTTAGCTAGCTATAACGCCAGGTTTAATGCACCATTTTCTACTTAATAAAATGCCTGTATCAGAAAGTATGACAGTTGTTGTCCACTCGTTTGATGTGTTTGATCTTTTGATTTTGCTCTTCGGTTAGGGACTTTCAGTTTTGAATTTTACTCGAAGTTCAGTACTTTTGTGATTTTACTTTTGAAATTTTGAATTATAATCAAACATTCACAATATTTGTCAACTGTTTCTATCAAAAACCAAGTGATTTCGTCAGTATGTGTGAAATGATTGCCAAAAAAAAACACATTACACCCTTAATAATTCATAGAGTCGAGTTTGTCAGAGCTTTTGAAAACTTTATCTTTTCGCAGCTTGTGACATCTTTCAATTGTCATCTAAGTTTTCATCTTCGAAAACATAGAATGACACCGGATCGAGAACACATAGTTTCCCAGCTAGAATATCTAAGTATCTAAGACTAAGTTATCTTACATTGACATAGAAATGAACAAACGTAATCATTTGAATTTGGTCTTTTTTTGTAATTGTTTCTAAATGAATATTTCAACTTTAAGAATTTATCTTGTAATACATTGCTATTTTTAATTATTTGTAGGCGTTGGATTTATTCTTGCAACGTTATCAGTAGTTGTGGCTGGTATCTTAGAGATTTATCGTAAAAATAATTTAGCATCTACTGGTGGAGTATCACAAGATCTAGCAGGCGATACTTTCAATGCATCTACTATATCATTCTTCGCTCAAGTTCCAGAATTCGCACTTGTTGGAGCAAGTGAAGTTTTCACTAGCATTTCAGGTTCGTAGATAAAATGAAATACAATATGGAAATCGAAGTTATAAGGTGGTATAACCTTCATTTCCACAATTTTCGACATAATCATCGTCATACTTTATTTCCCTAGACCATTGAAGAAAATGTCGTTTAGAAATTTCATTAATTAAATTTTTAACCCCACTTAAAAAAAAATATATTTCTTGTAGAAATCATTCCTTAACAATTAAATTTCAGGTACGTAAACATAAATTAAAGAACATATAATGATATTTGTTAATGATACAAAGCATCCAAATTAGTTCTATATTTTGTGCACATTTGAAGATGTGGAGCTATTTGAATGATTTTATATTTGTATTTATTGTAATTGCTCAATTAATTATAATACACTTTTTAAATTCCATGTATATACAATAAATGCAGCTTTTGTCTTGTAGGACTGGAATTTGCATATTCCCAGGCTCCAGACTTTATGCAAGGTGTATGTATGGGTTTGTTTCTAATGATGTCAGGTTTGGGAAACTATGTATCAGAAGCAATATTGAAAATTGTCAGAGCGGCAACTGGATCGGAACCGCCAGGTAAAATAGAAACAAAAAAAATAAAAAATCACAAAAACACTGAACTCCAAGGAAAATTCAAAACGGAAAGTCCATAATCATATGCTCCAACACATTAAATGAATGCACAATTGTCATATTCTTTACTTGGTGTTTGATTGAACCTGGTTTGATAGCGCTAAACCTCTCACTTGTATGACATTCGCATCAAATTTCATTATATTTACAACGATGTGTGAACAAGATTGGCAAAATAGGAGCACAACAGTCATCACCGTGTCACAATCTCAATTAGAAGAAAACCAAACAAATAATCCTAGTTAATGAACAGTCAATTTATTTCACTCTATGCAATTCTAATAGTTTTTCTTTCATGGTTAGAATATGAAAACCGTTATCTTTGATATTTAAATGTTTGAATGATATATTGTATTTTGATGTATGCATGTTCTCTGTATATATGTTTTTTGTTTGAGGGCCTCAATGAAAATCAGACTAGTTCTAATTGAGTTGTCCTCTTTAAATTAAAAAACCAATAGAGTTATTTAATAGCATTATGTTAGATGGAGTGGATGGCAACTAGTAGGGAGGAGGAGGTGTTAAACACAAACATCGTGTTGACTGCAGGCTAGTGGAACAGTGATTGGACTTCTAGGACCACCTGGCCACGAAGGCACCTTAAGAAATTTCACATAAAACAACTTTCTAAATTATGCTGGAAACTTGGAAAAAAAATATTCATTGAATCATATTTTTTTGGTGGTTTTTTTCTTTTGGTGTCTCCTAATACTAGTAGCTGTTTTGTACCCTACTTTGTTCAGTTTTTACTGAAACGTACCAGTAAGGTTTGTTTTGTTAAATATGCTATTATCATACCGTAAAAAATCATTTTAAAAGTTATTTGCTTTAAGTAAATGACAAGAATCTATATATTAAATGGAAGTATATCAAAATGATGGTTTGTTTTTTCAGATTCATGGTTTCCAGATGAAATAAACGAGGGTAAAACAGAGTATTTATTCTTTCTTCTTGGAATTTTGATGTTTGTTGATTTCGTTGTTTTTGTGTTTGTCGCAAAATGTTATAAATACAGAAAAACTCAGGCTGAAAATTATGAAACAGCAATAGTACCAGAAAAACAAGGACTATCAGACTATCAGGCACCACCAGGATATGACAATGCTGTATATGCTGATGAAAATTATTCAACAAAGTTTTAACAAAAGAAACTTATTTGTTTACATATGTTTAATATGGTGATACAAACAAAGTGTATGTATTGCTTTTCATAGGGAGAAGTAAAACACGTTACCAAATATATAGTTGTTGAGGTCGACCGAGTGTATTTCGCATTTTAGGATTATAAAATAGCAGAACACAATCGGTCTTGATCTTTATTTTAAAGTACAAATTTATTTAAGAAGTATGTCATTAATTTGTTACGTTTTTCATCTAAACAAAGAACATATTTTCTTAATTATATTATCATGACTATTTTTTACATATACAGAATATTTCATGTTTGATACATTTTCTTTCAACTTTGCTGCAGTAGGGGAGACACATCTAGTTAAGTAACATTTATAAAGGATAGTGTCATGAAATTAATTGTTTTATGGTGTAGCAAGACAACGAGTCCCATGACTCCAAATGTTCTTCTTCTTTTCTTTTGGTACATTGAAAGATCTATATCTTTATATTCTATCTTTAAATAGTTTTATATTGATCACAAATATTCGGGCTTCTGTCTCAATAAAATCGAACCATCTGCCTGGTGGAATACAATGCCTTATACACCATTAATGCTGATGTTAGTGTACAATGGTGAAGGGACTTTGTTTAAGTTTGTTTGGTAAATGTTTACAACTCGTGCATAATTATCAAGAGGAATCAGCACTTTGACTGTTAAAAAGTGTATTTTATCAAAGATTCGCGAAGTCGTCTTTTATTTACACATGGTAATGCAAGGGTAGGAAATATTTAATCCTCCGATGAATGAGGCGTCCTATCGATTTTCAATTTTAGGTCTCATTACGGATTTTATTTTCATCATTTTCAATTGTTTATTTGCATACTTATCCTCCCCATTGTGAGCTATTGGAATATCCTATCTGTAACAGTAGCTCTTGTAACTATCAACTAGTGCATTTGTAAATCTACAAAGCACCAAACAAATGAAGGTACAACACACGATTATTGTCTTCTTTTATTAAGCAATTATGTATAATGATTTTGCGTCTGTACATTTCAAGAGTTTGCCAATTAGCAGTGGCTAGTTCCTTAAAATATATTCGCTTAACGGAAATATATTTCACTTAAGTTATATTAGTTTACCTTATAAAATATTTTGCATGTTCAACCATATTTGCACTTTTATATTCTAGAAAGATTGGTTAAATTTATTTTATATATGTATGAATACATACGCACATATATATTTGTTAATTAACTATATACAATTCTGTACATTCCAATAAAAATTGTTTATATTTATACATACATGTATTTTGGTTAAATAACTGACTATATTAACCAAATTAAGTTACAAACGGGGAGTTGAAGAAAAAACAAATGTGTGAACTAAGATCTTTTTATACTGTATCGAACATTTGATGTGGTCTCTTAATTTAATGTTTCTATAGAATATTTAATTGTAAAATTGAAAATAATGCTAGGCATTTAAAACAGTGTATGTAAAAAATAAAATAAAAAAATACTGAACTCCGAGGAAATCCAAACGTGAAGTCCCTAATCAAACGGCAAAAGCTTAGGATAAACACGTCAAACGGATGGACAACAACAGTCATATTCCTGACTTACCACATGTAACATTTTGACTTGTTCACAGTTTTAGATTGTATTCATCATATTTCTTAGCATGTAAATAAACTCAAAATCTCGACAGTAATTCTGTATATAGAGAAAAATAATCGTGAAAGAAGAAGTAACGAAGGCCAAGTATTGCCCTTGGATCGTGAAAGATCTGGTATAGGATTGTAAAGGAAATCTTATCGAAAAGACACATGCAATAATCTAATTCGATGAAATTTAATTTAGGAAAAATACAACTGTGTATCATGGAAATGGTTCAACTAAATTCATCATAGATACCAGGACTAAATTTTGTATATACGCCAGACGTGCGTTTCGTCTACAAAGAATCATCAGTGACGCTCGAAAAAAAAGTCCAAATAAAGTACGAAATTGAAGAGCATTGAGGACCACAATTCCTAAAAGTTTTGCCAAATTCAGCTACTACCCCAGTCCCACTAGGCCACGATCGCACTACGATCTGTGAAAAAAATGCATATTTTGTGTAGGTCGCAGTAGGGTCGTACCACGGTCGTGATGAGGTCTTCAAGATCGTGAAGAGCGTGGCGAACTTTGAACATGTTCAAACCAATCGTGGTGCAGTCGTGGCGAAATTAGGTCGTGGTAGAAGCGTAGTGGGTGCGCACTAAGATCGTAGTAAGATCGCAAAGGTCGCTGTACAATCGTAGCGAGAGCGTAGCGAAAGCGTGATTCTATTCGGAGAGATTGTGCTACGATCTCACAACGACGTTATCACGACCTTACTACGACCACCATGTTCTTACCGCGACCCAACTACGCTTCCACTACGACTTTACCACGCTGTTCATGACCATAGTACGATTCTAGCACGCCCTTGCCGTCCTCATCACGCTTTTCTCACGACCTTTTTACGTTCACACTACGACCATCATTTTTATTGTCATTTTCACATAAAATATATAAAAAAAACTCCAAAATATATAAAAAAAACTCCCTAGATTTTGTTTGTCTGAATGTATTTATCCATTTGCTCTAACGGCTCAACCATGCTTCTCGTTTTTATATAGATTAGACCGTTGGTTTTCCCGTTTAAATGGTTTAACATTAGTATTTTTTTGGGCCTTTTATAGCGTACTGTTCGGTGTGAGCCAAGGCTCCGTATGGAAGGCCGTACCTTGGTCTATAATGGTTTACTTTTATAGATTTTTACGTTGATGGAGAGTTGTCTCATTGGCAATGATACCACATCTTCCTATATATATTGACACATCTGTGTCATCTCTGCTATCGTGTACTAAAATATCGTCATTTGAGCTTTATGGACCAGCAATAGGTTGTAATTTAGGTTTGATTGGTCGTTCCGACATCTCTTGATGACACAGTATTATACTACTTATGTGTATAGTATCAGTTTAATTGAAGTCTGGAGCTGTCATGTCAGTTAACTGTAAGTAGTCTGTTGTTATTTATGTATTATTGTCGTTTTGTTTATTTTCTTTTGTCACATCTTCTGACACTCTTAAACTGAATTTTAATGTGCGTATTGTTATGCGTTTACTTTTCAACATTGGCTAGATGTGTAGGGGGAGGGTTGAGATCTCACAAACATGTTTAACCCCACTATTTTTGCGCCTGTCCCAGGTCAGGAGCCTCTGGCCTTTGTTAGTCTGTACTATTTTGAATTTTAGTTTCTTGTGTACTATTTGGAGTTTAGTATGGCGTTCATACTTTGCTCCCTCTGCCTCTACATCAACCCATACCACCACGCCCACGTGTTCTAGAAGATTTGGGTGGCATGACTGTATTGTTTCCGAGAAATCTTTGTTTTAATCAGAAATAGAAGAAATGGAACTATATTGATATGAAACACGATATTGACGGTATTGCTGAGAACGTAGTTAGAAAACATGCTATAATCGCAGTAAAATCGTGTTGCAATCGGATAACTTGTTGTATGGTCGTAGTGAGAACGTGAAGAGCGTAGAAAGATCTTTATAAGCGCAGATTTAGCGCGGTGAGAACGTGGTTTAATCGTAGCGGGATCGTTGTAGAAGCGTAATTAGGACGTAGAAGCATCGGGAAAGCATCGAAAATTAACATTTTCATGTCGCTCATATCGCGACCTCACCACGATCTAAATTTATTTTAGATCGCGGTAAGCCTGGTGCGATCGTGGTCTAGTGGGACTGGGGCATTAGGTAATATATGCCTGAGGTAGAAAAGCCTTAGAATTTCAAAAATTCAATATTTTGTTTACAGTTAATTTATAAATAAACCGTTTCAATGATAATTCATGTCAGCACAACAAAAGCTGACTGCTGGGCTAGTGTTACTGTCGGGGAAATAAATATTCACCAGCAGTGGCATCGACCAAGGTAATTTATGCCTCAGGTAGAATAGCCTCAGAATTTTAAAAAATCTATATTTTGTAAACAGTTAATTTATAAATGTAACCATATCAATGATAATTCATATCAGCACAACACGAGCTGACTACTGGACTGGTGATACCCTCGGGGAAATAAATCTCCACCAGCAGTGGCATCGACCCAGTGGTTCTAAATACACTTATCATAAATACCAGGACAAAATTTTGAATATACGCCAGACGTATACAACATTATGATCATTATCCGGGAAAAAAGAATTACTTCATAAGGTACACAGTTTTACCAAATTAGAAAAAGGCATATACTAGTAGCAAATACACATTTCAGATTGAATGCTTCATATTGTTTTAATGCATAAACTACTTTCTCTTAAAAAATCGTTCAATATATCTGTTTGCAATAGTTTTTAAAGTTATTCTGATTTATTTATGGGTATACGATATAGAAGAGAAAAATCACGTACCTCTTTTAATTACTATGAAATTGGTCGTGAAATATCTGTTCGGCTTATTCGATATTGAAAGAAATCCACGAAAACGACCAAATCTTGCATTATATAGTTGATAATCTACTAGTAAATTAAATATCAAAAATGGATGTACATGACTCATTCTACTTCACTATTGTTTTTGATAGAGCTTGATGGTCATTTCATCCGATTCTTTCATAATACCCCACTGACAAGTTTTAATAATATAAGTCCGTCTGTCCGTCCTGCATATAAACTTTATGTCTTTTGAAAAGTTGATACTGTCTCATCTAATTTCCATCTATTTTATGCACAGTCATATCTATGAAACAAAGATCCCCTTAAGTGTCAGCTAAATATGAATATTTGCGTTTTTTCGGATATTAAATCTCGTGCGCATCAGTTTGAAAAATTGTTCGCAGTACTTTGTGTAATTTACTTTTGTCAAATTAGTTTTTTTGCCATCGAAATTTTTCCGAGTTTCTATGTGTTTTTTTTTTCACTTATCGCTTGTCTTGTTCAATTACTTGTTTGGAACCAATACTTTTAATGTCAAAGTTTCTTAAATTACGTTTAGAAGTGAAAACGGGCTGCTTTATGAAATGTAAATGGTAAAATTGCGTTTATTGTTATCCTACAACATGCATTTGAAGATTATTTGAGCCGAAATAAGTAAAATAAATATAGTTATGAAGATGATGGAAACAGACTGATAATGAAGATTGTATATCATCGTTAAAGTTGTTAAATTATTGTTTCAATTCATTAAGCCGATGTCGATTCGCGTCATAACTCACATTCTATCTTAAAATCAAATATCAGCTGCGTCTAGAAAAAAAGGGATGAAAGAGTGATAGTCAAACTCATCAATAGAAAATAAACTGACAACACCATGGCTAAACTAAAAATTAAAGAAACAGACAAGTAAAAGTACAGAAGACAAACAGACAAATAATAGAACAGAAAACTCCTCAGGTTCGTACATGATATAGCCATTTAACAGTTTAGATTTGAGAGCCAGTGGGGAGTTGTATGTAGACGAAACTTGTGTCTGGTTTACATAGTTATCAAAGGTACCAGGCTTATAATATGACAACAGTAAATATTCTAAGTCAGTTATTCTTAATTTTTGTTACAACTCCTGGGTAAATGCCACTGTTTGTGTCACACACTCCTCCTTCCTGATCCCCCATGTATAGACTGCTTATGCATATATTTTAGAATCTACGGTCTTTTATGCTTTTAATTATTATTTGTCTGTTTTTCTTTCTCAGTTTTAGCTATGGCGTTTTCAGTTTATTTTCGATTTATGAGTTTAACTGTCCCTCTGGTATCTTTCGTCCCCCTTGTAAGCTTCGTTTTCGATTTTGATTTGCAACAAACATAATTTTGAGCGTAGTGGGAAAACTTTTATAGACGACACGCGTGTCTGGCATTAACATTTCAAAGCAGGGATTTTTTTTATGAAATAGGGCGCTTACTATGCAAGGAACACATGCAGACTAGCGTTTCCTTTCATCATTTCTATTTGTCATAACCACAGTTCTGCTTCATTTTTCTCTATTGTGACAACCAAATGAGTCTAATGGCATGATTTATAGCAAACCTTTCTTAGTTTGTCCGTTTATAAATCATTAATAAACTAAGGTTTTAACTCTCTACCGTAAAGAAGACTTTAAAAGGATTTTGCTATTTTTTTATGTCCTTTTTGGTCATAAACCTTCTTTTAATATTTCGATTCTTAAACGTCATTGGCTTTAAAACTTTCAGCGTTTTGATGAAGATAAATCATAAAAAGCGCTTCAAACGCATTAAAATTATGAGGTTTTTTTATTTTTTATTACCAATTTTTTTACTTGTTAAGGTGGCACCCAACACTTCCCCTAAAATCAATTTGGCTCGTTTAATTTTTATAAAATTTTTAAAAAGTATTTACTTTGACCCTGTGATAAGAATACATTTTTTTTTTTAAATGAACCAACCATTTTATCAGAAAAATTACACTGGTTATATAGCAGTTTGACAAAAAAGTATTCCGTTAATAACGTCATTTAAACTTTTAGCTGATTTACAGTGTTATCTCCATGTTGTGTTAGGTACCACCTTATATATATAATTAATGCAACATGAAGGGTGCTGCGTATATAGAACAGGAATTGTTTACCCATCCGGAGTTTCCACGTTCAACACCGGTTTTTCAAATGGGTTTTAGTTGCATTGTCTGTGGTTTCTATGTGATGTCTTGTTCTTGTTTAACTTTTCTTTTGTCGTTTTTTTTTTATTTGGCCATGGTAATGTCTATGTGTATTGGACTAATGATTTTCGAATGTACCTTTGGCATCATTCCATGCTACATGAGGAATTAACCGTAGACATATTCTATTGACAAGAACATCAGAACGAATTAAGATGAAAAATAGACAAGAAAATTATAAGCAGTGATAAAAGATAAAGAACAAAAGATTTCAGGTAAAAGGCCTATTTTTTATATCAAAATGTTACATTATTTTCATTTCCAAGTTTTTAATATATCAATCGTCTAAATAAAACATTTGGATGATATGTTTGCTAGGTTTTAAAACCTTGGGTCGTCTGCTTTAATCATTCAGTCGGATCGGTACTCTCATCACGAGAGTGTTCAACGCTTTTGTCCAAGTGAGTACGCGTATCTTTTCGCGACACAAATAAACAGTATAAAATTAACAAACATAATCCCTGCAAATAAAAAGAATAAATATTCTGTCTTTCCGTCGTTGATTTCATCAGAAAACCACACACCTGGAAAAAGACGTTTACTTGTTAAACTATCTTTTATTGTAGATGACTAAACAAACATATACGTTTAAAATTTACAAAATAGAATAACGAAAGACAAAAATAGCTTAAGAATGATCAAGGATTGATCACCAAAGTATGGAGAAAAAACAGCATCACTAAGTTTTCTATCCGAGGTAATCACCAGTCCATTAGTCAGCACTTCTGTGTTGACATGAATTATTATTAATGTAGTTATCATTATGAATAAACTTGCCATTCTTGTGCACAACATTTGTATCCAGGTATTATTTATGAGTTTATTTAGTATGATATGAGTATACATATCATAGTATTTTTGGAAATGAGTAACGCATTGGTTTCCCTGTTGTCATCAGCGAGCAGAAACCAATCAAAGCTATTTTCCAGGTGATTGGTTGGTGCATCTTTCTGTCAACTGTTGTGTTGTTTAACTTTCTTTGACGTATGAAACCATTTGGCTTTTATGGGTCGCAGGGGAAGATTGGTATAAGGAGTCTAACTACTGTATCACTAAACTTGTCAATACTGCGGTTGTGTAGACACACCATGCACGTTGCAGGTGTGCTTGATCGACTTCAATTTAAATTGACTAGAACTGTCATTTTTCCTGACTAAGGTCGATGGTTCCTCCGTGCATGTGGTTTTTAAATTTGATAGATACTTTTTGTATTTTTTGTTAGATATTTGTTTGTTTTGATATTGTGACACAGTGATCTTTTGTATCCATATTTTGACTATTTTACCTGTTGTGTCTGTTTTGTTCGCACATCGTTGTAGATATAATTGAATTTGATACGGCTGTTTAACACGTGAGAGGTTTAGCGCTATAAACCCAGGTTTAAACGACCGTTTTCTACATTTGAAAATGCCTGTACCAAGTCAGGAATATGGCAGTTTAATGTGTTTTATCATTTGAATTTGCCATTTGATAAGAGACTTTCCGTTTGGAATTTTCCTTGGAGTTCAGTATATAAAAAATTTACTTTCCACATAAACTAACTGACAGCCACGAAATAACGAATAGTGCTGAAAGTGGCGTTAAAAAATCTATCAATCAATCGTTTTGCTCTTTGATAACTTTCTTATTTCACTTTTTTGGTTCATTTGTATTATATCTTGAATGCAATGAATTTTTTGTTATTGATCAGCTTAAATTGATGCAACTGTTATAAACGCAAATACATTTGTCAATAAATCAATTAACCTTCAGATCTGTTCTTAGTACTTTGACTTCATGCCATCAGCTGAATTTTATGGTTTACTATAAAATGAGGAATGACATTAAACACGAGGTGAAACGAAATCGAAACTTTGCATCTGTTGAGTTTATTGCGTTTGTTGATTTAGGCCAATTTCTTAATTTGTGCCTTAAAAGTATTATCTTTTAATTTGGTTTTCCTCTTTTGAATAGTTTTGAAAACTCCTAGTTTCAATATGTATTTGATAAAATAAAAATTGTAATTCTGGATTCTCATAGAATAAAACAAAATACATTGAAGTACACATAATTACTTAAATGCTAACCTTTTGTTACTTTTTTCACGATGGAAATAATCATTACAGCAAAATAAGTCCCTAATCCTGCAGTTTCCATATACAAACCCATGCAAAGCCCTTTCATAAGATCGGGCGCTTCCGAATAAGTAAATTCCATACCTGCATTGAATTGAACAAAATGTTTTTCAATCATATTCAAAATCATGTATGCGACGGAAAGCTACAATATTACAAGCCTTAAATTAAGATATTACTACAGGCTCTTACCTATTTATTTGACCAAACGTGTTTTCATACTCAACAATTTTAAATTAAGACAACAGTAGTACCGATGATCAAACTACCATCAATCGAAAAAGATTTAAACAATGGTAGAAAAAAAACAGCATAAAACACTCTACATATTGATGCAATGATCATTATAGAAATTATAATACTACATAACTTATAAAATTGAAAACTGAAATGAGGAATATGTCAAAGAGACAATAACCCGACCAAAGAGCAGACAACAGCCGAAGTCCACCAATGGGTCTTCAATGCAACAAGAACATCAGGCACCCGGAAGTGGTTCTCAGCTGTCTCCTAAATAAAACTATGTACTTGATGAGTGAAAATGGACGTTACACTATACACCAAAACATATAAATGAACTGATATAAAAAAAAAACATACGAAGCTTACAAAGCCCAAAGGCTCCTGACTTTGGACAGGCGCAAATATGCGGCGGGGTTAAACATGTTTTGTGAGAATTCAACCTTTCCCTATACCTTTAGAAAATGTTGAATAAAGAAACATAGCAATTCGCACATTAAAACTCCAAAAAGTACTCTTTTTAATCACGTTGAAAAAGAGGGGCGAAAGATACCAGAGGTACACTCAAACTCATTAATCGAAAATAAACTGACAACGCCAAGGCTAAAAATGAAAAAGACAAACAGACATATAATAGTAAACAGAAACAATATAGGAAACTAACGACTGAGCAACACGAACCTCACCAAAAGCTTGGGTGACCTCAGGTGCTCCGGATGTGTAAGCAGATCCGGTTCAGATATACATATGGAAACACATATATTTCTGAAGTGTACCTCAATCATACAAAGAAAAATTTGGAACAGCAAACAAATGTTGATCGAACAGCACACTGACAGAAAATTGATAGCACAGACTTTTATTAGTATATAGTATTGAAGACTTCATTAAACATTTTTGTTCATCCCTGCCAATGTACAATTTAGCCAAAAAAAATAACCTTGACTTCAAATGTAAAAGGTTCTGAATGAAACAGATGAAGCATGTTTGTGATCATTGAGGAAATTCTTTTTTGTTTATTTCTTTCGTGTTTGCACTTAAAGAATCTGCAAATGAAACTTTAAATTTGATTTAAAGGTGGCTCGTGGGTACAAAAATTTAAGCAAAAAAAATAACCTTTATTTTTTCATTACATTTTTTATTTCTTATACTTTTAGTTTTTTCTTTATGATAGGATACAAAAATCAACCTAAAAAAACATTCGCTTTGGCCCCAGATGACTTTTAAAATGTTTAAATGTAAAAGCTCCAAATTATCTCCCTTTGGTGCAAAAATGCCACTTTTGACATTAAATTTGATATATCTTTTTTCACTCATCGGTAATCTATATTGTTTATTATTGTTTTCAAATAAGCTGTACACAAACTAAATAATTGTAAAATTTAAGCGATTTCTGTAATTAGGTTATTTTTTTATTTCGATATTATAGTTATTTCTTCTATTAGCTCAACAGAAAAAAAGGACATTAACAAAAATGTATGCTTCTTCCAGATGCAGATTGTGAGCTTAAATGAACGGTTACCTCATTTTTTATTTCATTTTTCTTTTAAGTATATGATAAAGTTCATTTATAAAAAAAAATATAGCAAAATCTTATATTAGAAAAAAAAATGATTTATACCCAGGAGCCCCCTTAAACAGGTTATTTATCTTGAAAATCTTCTTAAACTTTTAAGTTAGAAACCGCCAGTTACGGTCCAAGTATAGGAAAATCATAACAGATTTGTGCTGTCATTGTTCTAGGGCAAATATTTATATATAAAATTGAGAATGGAAATAGGGAATGTGTCAAAGAGACTACAACCATAGAAAAAAACAACAGCAGAAGGTCACCATCAGGTCTTCAATGTAGCGAGACATTCCCGCATCCGGAGGCGTTCTACAGCTGGCCCCTAAACAAATATATACTTAAAATTTATATAGTATCGTCGTGTCATATGTTTTCGTATGTCATATGTTTTCGTATCAACCACATTTCGTCGGTTTCGACTGCATACGCGTACATTGTGGCATGTTTTTCTGTTTCTTTATTTAGAACAACAACACCACTACAACTTGATAAATTTAAAACATATTCAACGTCGCTTTTTAAAGACGTTAGAACAAATTAAATAAAACTGACCTATTTAGCCATTTTTATTTAATGTCAAAAATATGCATCACTAAAATAGTTGTGGAAAAAAATTCTGAAGGGTTAAAATGAAGTCCAGATATGTTTTTTGCAAGTCAGACATCGGATCTTCAAGACATATGACTGTCATGTGTTTTTTCGGTCGTTTTAATTACAAACCATCGGGTTGAAATTAGCAGGGTTCTTATATAAATGGTTGTTCAAAATCTAATTATTCAATATTTCACTGACAATTTTTTTTATACATCCTTGATACATGAAGATGAAAACAGTCTTAACTTTTTATATTTAATCCTAAATTTTGAAAACTGCATCTTATTTTAGAAAAAAATAATGTATTTTGTACAAACCAGGAGCTAATCTGAAATTAATTAAAATCTAAAATTTCAGCACACGAAACGCCAACCTTACACTATTTACTAGTAATTTTTAGTACTGAAATGTATTTAATAACTTTTTTTATGATTCAAGCGATCACCAGAACCACGACTTAAGAAAATGTTAATTTCCGGATTTTGTAGTCATTTCCTGTCCGTGTAGTGATCCAATTTTTATTTCATACGAAAACATATGACGCCGTTTTTTTGACATACAAAAATCGCAAAGTAATCGGAAACAGTAAAAAATCGTAGTAAGCACTGACAAAAAAACTAGATACCTAAATTCAATCTACAGGACATGCTTTTTAAATTTGAGTAAACACCAGAATAAAAACTCAACAGTGAAAACCGTAAGCAGTGAAAATTGTTATTAGTACGAAAACACATTACACGATGATATATAAAATTTTAGTTTCTTGTGTATAATTCGGAGTTTAGTATGACGTCCATTATCACTGTACATTATGCATATTTTAGGGGCCAGCTGAGGGACTCCTACGGGTGCGGGAATTATCGCTACATTGAAGACCCATGGGTTGCCTTCGGCTGTTGTTTGCTCTATGGTCGGGTGGTTGTCGCTTTGACATATTCACCATTTCCTTTCTCAATTTTAGTTCAGTTACATACATTATGTCATTCTGCAACTGTTTTTTATAACACACTCATCTCCAACTATCAATTTTTGATGCAGTATTTCTATTGTTAGCTAGTAACAAAACCACTTAAAGCAAATATTTTCTACATTGTGCTCATGCAGCCTAATGCAAAAACCAATCAACCAATCAATCAATGTTTGAAATTGTTCTTAGAATCAGATTATGGTCATAAATATTTTTTTAAGTTTCATCCGTTGTGTTGTACTTAACAATGATCTGTATCGGTTCGCGTTAAATCAAATGTATTACCTGAAACAATTGTGAATACTTCACTAGCACCTATCAATGTAAACTGGGGGACCTGAGCAAATACAGAAACTGACGACGCAGTGTAGGTATGGTTCAAAATTGTTTGGTGAACAGAAAGATCTTCTTTGCGATATTTTTCAAGAATACCTGCTGCTACTATCGATACAACTGCAAATGTCATTCCTAAACCTGAAATTATATAGTTCGTCAACAATAAATGTATGCTCTATGTTTTAAAGGGCTCTACAGGTGTCATATTCCATCATAAGGAACTATTAACCCCATTTACCATAAATTATTAACCTAAATGGTAGAGGGTATTCTTTTTAGTCACGAGGTGATGATTTCCATCTATTCTATGTCACTACTATCTTTCAAATGTTTGTATAGTTCCATGGCGTTGTCAGTTTATTTTAGATTTATGAGTTTGACTGTCCCTTTGGTATCTTTCGTCCCTCTTTTCTTAGTAAACATTGAGACGTTTTTATGGTATTTCAATTATTTACCTTGAAGGTCTTAGTGTTGTAAATATTTTTTTATTCAAGAAACTTAATTCGATGACGACAGAAGTTATTACCCATTCTCTGTAAAAGTGATGGTGGTCGATTTATCCTTTTCAGATGAGGATATATGAAGATTTCCATTAAAGGTATCAATATCAAAATGGCGATGTTGTCAAAACTTCTAAGAGCTGCAACAGGAACTTTTTTCGACAATACACTGATATCCAGTCTTTCACTTTGTAGAAAAAAAGTTGAATCTATCTGTAAACATATTACAGAACATGATTAAAACATTCGATGCCTTTTAGAGCTGACTTTGCGATGTGGGCTTTGTTCATTGTTAAAGACCTATAGTGGTTAATTTCTGTGTCATTGGTCTCGTGTGAAGAGTTGTCACATTGGCAATCATGTTACGTCTTCTTTTTTATAATTTAAGTATATTATGAGAAACATTTTCGTTTTTCTCTAAATATCAAAACGTGGAGGTCTGTCATTGTTGATCTATAGTCAGTAAATAATTATCTTGCTGATAACGAGGAACACAAAAAAGAAAGATAAATGGAAATTATTGATGACAGCTTCGGGGTAGAAATCTTTGAAAAATTAAAATCACAAAAATACTGAACTCTGATGAAAATTCAATCGGAAAGTACTCACATGGCTAAATCAAATGACAAAACAATTCAAACGAATGGACAAGAACTGTCATATTCCTGACTTGGTACAGGCAATTTCAAATGTAGAAAATGGTGGATTGAACTTGGGTGCAATGTTTACCAGACAAAAATCAAGAAGCTGTGTTTAGGAGAGACTGTGTACAAGAAACTGTGTACACGAGATCTGGTTTCAATAGTAATTTTTGTGTTTAATTGCATCCTATACATTGTTTTATAAAAATAAAACAAAAACAGTATTGAACCACGCCAACCCCTAATTCGATAATTTTCAATATCTTGATGCAATTGTTTTTTTAATTCATTGGTTATACACTTCCGGAGAACCTGAGATCACCCTAAGTTTTTGGTGGGTTCATGTTGCTTATTCTTTAGTTTTCTATGTTGGGTCATGTGTACTATTGTTTGTCTATTTGTCTTTTATATTTTTGGCCGTGGCGTTATCAGTTTCTTTTCGATTGATGAGTTTGACTGTCCATCTGATATCTTTCGTCCCTCTTTTTTTTTTTTAAATATTTTCAATCACATTAGAAATATCATTTATCACGACTACTATGTTTGTTTCTGTGTAATCCATTATCAAGATTTTAGGCATCTGTAAACTTATTGGAGTGTAATAGCTCTGACCGACGTAATTTTGTATGAAGCGCAGAAGCATTCAATACCTTTAATTATATTTTATAGAATCATGAAAACACGACCTTTCAAGTTTTTCTTTAAATTATCTGTTAATTTTATTGTGGAAGCTCGTTTCATCATAAATATTACATTTCATTTCGAAATGAAAGTTGATTTCAGAATGACGCGAGATGTCATTATGCAGACATACATTTGTTAGGTTCTTCATTTTTATGTACACTATCTTCCTATTTTCAGTTATTTTAGGTTTGGTATTTATTTTATAAAATCTGGATACATATTATTGATTAAAAACAAAGAAAATCAAAGACAAAGCAACACAAACATCACCACCAAGAAATGCGAATGATCTCAGGTGCTCCGAGAGATTCAGCAAATCCTGCTCCACTAGTGGCATCCGTAATGATGTTTTCGGTAAGAATTAATTCGGTGATGTCTCATTTAAGGAAAGGAGGACAATTATTTTTACGACAGTTTATCATCATATACAGCCCTTGGATGGTGTTAATTTCCCAAAACAACGTGTATGGTGTAATTGCGTATGACATATGGTGCAATGGTAGAAGGTGTATGATGCTATGGTGTATAGTGTAAGGGGAATTGTGTAATGGCGTATGATGTGATTGTGTCAAGTGTATATGAAGTGTGGTGTTATCAAAGTTTAAAACTATGTAAAATATTGATAAGAACTGATATTTAGTCTTGTACATTAATTTACAATATAGTGATTTTAAATGAATAAATAATTTTGTAGTCGCACGCTTTCTTTGAAATTAAATTGCATAATGGGTAATTTTCGATGGTGTAGATATAATTTGAAAGGTGTATGGTGCAAAACTATTACGTGTATGGTGTAATGACACAGGGTGTATGGTGTATTAATGTAATGTTAATTTTTATTTTTATTTTTATTCAATGTTAATTTTCTTAATGGTGAATGATGATAGTGGAAAGTTTACACCACCAAGGACTGTAACAGTGAATCCTCCAAATGTACATATATAAATATTTTATATATATATTTAAGAAGTTAAACTGTAAATTTAATTAAAGTACCTGAGCATATATTCCAAAATATACAACTACGAATCCAAATATTGGTAAGAGTTTACAAAATGTGCGAACACGGTTAACAGAAACGTCACCATTGTGTCTTCCTTGATTTTCATTCGAAACTTGACCAAAGCCTCTACATTTGCTAGCCCAACAAATTCCAAAAATTTCTTTAAGCGGACTTCCTGTTATAAAAAAAGAAACTACAATCAATTGGTTCTTAAAGAGATTTTTTAGTATTATTGAACTTTACCATTTTTAACCTTCGGTTCAGTAGCTTCGTTGGAAGCATCAGGAATATATTAAGGACATCATTATAGAAATCGCAAGTCTTGAAATATCTGCTCAACTCGGATATAACTATTCGAAATTGAAGAGATCCAAAATCGGAATGAAATACCTCACTTTTCAACTAGTATTAATGCCGAAATCTAGTTGAGAACGTTACGGTATTTTCATTTAAAACTTCAAATAATTCAGTTACACGACAAAATCTTTATAGCGAAACGTATAGTAAACGCCAGATTCTTTGTATATTTAAAACCCAGCTTTTAACAACTAGGAAAGAGTAATTAAACGTATGTTTCAGTATGTTATTTGGAACATCATTATTTTAAACTCACATTCGAAACTAGACCAAAATAAAATGTCTGCACATGTTTATTCTGGACATTTTACAAGATCGACTTTCCTAAACACATCAATATAAGAGGTGTTATCATGGTTTGTTTTGAGCATTCAGAGCATTCTGTGACCCATACAAGCGATGTAATTATCCAATTTTTAATGACCTTTCATGTATCTTTTGTAGGTCAACATATCGAACAGAAAAGAGACCAGATTGAGATCGCTTTTCGACCTTGTACAAAGCAGCGTCTATATTTATATCACAATAATTTGTATCCTCCCGATAGTATGTGATTTTCAACTGGACGTTAGGCGCCAATATATGAGTTTAACCATCATCTGTTTTCTTAAAATTGTTATCAAAGTTATAAGGGGATGCTTTAAAAATATGGATATAAGAAAAAAATGCATTTACCTTCTTCTTGAGACGTTGTATATCTATTTTTACCAATTCGAAATATTATCTGTCCCACTATCATTACTACCACTGCTAAAAGGTAACCATAATCAAAATGTCCTACGTTCTGTTGAACATATGCTACTTCTGTATTTGCTATAACTGCACCAAAGTTAATAAACCAATAAAACCTAAATGAAAATGTGTTTTAAGGAATTTCTTGTGATAATTTTAAGCTAAATATTTTAATACTTGGTATTTTTCTTTTAAAAAACTATGTCAGTATTTTTTTATTCAATGCACTTTTAAAAGTTCTAGAAGTGATTGCATTGTAATGAGTTTATCCCGACTCTGTGAGTATTATAACGATTATCATTAATCGCGTTATTGAGTAATTTGCGGAAACTACAAAATCCAAGTGTTTATTCTAAGGAAAGTCTAGAGAATAATACTGATTAATTTGTAGCCGGAATTTCCACACTATTCAATATACTATTAACACTATCTGAATGTTTTCTGCAATAATGTGGTTATCAAACGAAATAAAAGGTAACGTGTCATCGGTGCAAACTTTATGGCCAAGATAATATTTTGTATAACTAAATATCTATAACAACGGAAATTTCATAATTCACAGGGAAATTTGTTACTAATAACCGCTTTCGTACGTATTTTGGTTTCTTTTCAAAACGTAATCACTAAATAAGCTATCTTATGAAATTTCAATATCAATATTAGTACTTACCAGCTAAAAAAAGACTGCACTGCTAGTGTCCCCAAACATTCTACCTGCTGAGCGCCTAATGGCCCGATGTTAGATTTAATACCTCCGGATCCTATCGTTATGAGAACAAGTGAGCTGTAAAAAAACGCTCGCTTGGAATCCTAAAAATCAGTAAAAGAAAACACATTACTTACAATGATGCTGACATGAAACACCATGTATTTATTCTACCCAAAGGCATAGGTAGACTTAATGATTCTTATTGAGAAGGTGATTGCTTTGCAACTTTGTAACTTGATTTGATAGAAATACTGATGAGTGTAGCGTGGTTACTAGTGTAATGGCGAGATATTTATATAATATAACCAAAAACACCTCACATATCGTGAATTTTGAAATGAAATATTCCATGTGAAATATAACTACTATCGTTTTAATATCGTATGGACAATAGCAAGAACACAGTAGAAAATAAAAAAATAAGTTATCTAACATTATTGTAATACAGAAAATTTACCAAATTGAATAAAACATAAAATAATAATTTGAAAAATAGGGTTTCATATTCCTAGCCTGTTGTACAAGTTTGAAAATTGTGTGCATAACTCACAATATGACTGCAATCATTAATAGTATATATTGATGGTAGGAAGTTGCGTTGTTTTACCTTTGACATACTTTAACATATTATGTTAAATAAGAATATAATATAGACTTTCAATATACTTCCAATGATAACGTGAATAAAAATAATCAAGAATATGAAACCAGTAAAAACTTTTCGTCTTTATTTCAGGAAAAAAACAAATATTGAAACAAGATGTAAATAAATATGAAATTGGCATAATTTTGCCTCCTCTTAAAGCCTTTAGTTTTATTTTTTTTGATTATGTGGCTTGTTTCTGCATCCCTTTCGCTCGGCCTTCCGTTATTCCTATCCGCACAAGAGTAAGATAGTTTACAGTGTCGTCGTAACTGGACAAAAACGGGCTTCAAAGCTATTCTAGAGGTGGCGTGAATCAGATGTGGATAATTAAAATTTTCAAAGATCTTTTAGAGTATATACAATCTAACTCTTTTTCATCTTGTAATAGTATTTAAACTTTTGACTTTTTTACACTTTACACAAGTATTTCACATTCCAAACTAAAAGACAAATTAAAAGAGTTGGTATTGTTATGTTTCATTAAAAAGAATGGCCAACGTAGATAATAGTATATTGTCTTGGGGAGGAATAAATCCTACTTTGTAAAGGATCACTCTAATTCAAACAAAAAAAACTCTATCTCTGAAACAGACATTATCAAGATACTTAAATTTTTTATTGACAACATATGTGTTGCGTTCGGAGAACGTGTTTTTCAACAGACTGTCGGCATTCCAATGGGAACCAATTGTGCCCTCTTCTTGCAGATTTGTTTCTTTATTGTTATGAGGCTGACTTCATACAGGAACTTCTTAGGAATAAGAAAAGAAGTAAGCAATATCTTTCAACTCTAATTTCCGCTATAAAGATGACGTTCTTTCACTAAATAATTCAAAATTTGGTGACTATGTTGAACGCATTTATCCCATCGAACTAGAGATAAATGATACAACAGATACAGTTAAGTCGGCCTCATATCTTGACTTACATCTAGAAATTGACAATGAAGACCGATTGAAAAGAAAACTTGTCGACAAAAGAGATGATTTCAGCTTTCCAATTGTGAACTTTCTATTTCTAAGTAGCAACATTCAAGTAGCACCTGCATACGGGGTATATATCTCCCAATTGAAACGATATTCCCGTGCTTGTATTTCCTATCATGATTTTCCTTGATAGTGAGTTGCATGAATGTGACCTACCAAATTATACTATTTATCGGATTTGCTATAACATAAGCACCTGACGAGTGCCACATGTGGAGCAGAATCAGCTTACCTTTCCGGAGCACCTGAGATCACCCCTAGTTTTTGGTGGGGTTCGTGTTGCTTATTCTTTAGTTTTCTGTGTTGTATCATGTATTCTATTGTTTGTCTGTTTGTCTCCTTTAATTTTTAGCTAGACGTTGTCAGTTTATTTTCGATTTATGAGCTTGACGGTCCGTTGCAGGGTTAATCGTTTAAATGATTTCCAAATTACGATTTGGACTATAATTTTTCGATTGATTAAGTAGCACATGGTTTCCGATCGACACATATTCTTGTGTTTAACTCACCTTATAGTGATGTTGATCGCCATACAAAGATTTAAAGTTTATAGATGAGGCAAACAGCAAAATGAGACCTGAAAATACAGAACTTATGTGTTAATATTTTCATTTTTTACCAAAAAAATTTAACTGGTAAATCTCAAAAACGCATAATGAATTTAAATCCTGTTATCTATAATAAGTTTATTTGTATATCTACATTTCAAAATATGTTCTTTTTATTGGCACACATTAAGGAAACTATACTGTATAACACATATTCGTTAGTTGCTGTAGTTCATCATCACAATGTGTTTATTTGTTATTTGTTTTGAAATATTGACAGATCCTTGAAAGACATGAACAACTGTTATACGTACACATGTTCCGATTTTTGAGATTGAAATATCATACAGCCTACAACTACAAGCAAGGTTGATCATAGATACATCAGGTTCTTATAAGACATTTTCAAATAACATTTGAAACCGACGCTCATATCTAGGCCTGAGACTACAGGTAACTTTTTTGGGAAGGGGTCATATCAATGTGTATAGTTTTCACAGACATTTATGTTTAAGACAAATCGTATTTACATTTTAAATGTTGTTCAAACTTTTATTTTCACATTATTTGCTACTTTATTAGTTCTTTATAATAACTGATAATTGATTGATATCAACATTGTTTTCTGTAAAATGAAAGGGGAGGGGGCTTTGTGTATATTAATGTCATGTCGGGAACTATAAAACTTGATAAGCTTTACAAGTTTTGCTCAGTTGTGAAGCCGGTCGTAATTATGATCTGTATAGTGGCTAACAGGTATGTAAATTATTTTTGATTTATAATTACCTCATTGCCAATCTCACCATGTTTTTGTATAAATAAAGCATTTTAAAAAACTAAGGTATCTACAATGGTGTACAGATTTAACATTTTTGATCTTCTCATTAGTAAGAAATGCTTATAATACATTAAACTTGCCTAAAATATAAATAAATCCAGATCCTAGAATTGTTTTATACTTCCCTGTATGGACATCTACATTATATCCTCCAAATGTAGGGACAAGAAATACAGAACCTGAATAACAAACAAAAAGAATTCATATAATTTCTAAGAATGAAAAATACTGGTCAATACATTTCCATAAGCAGTTTTTATTGTTAATTTGTTACTCTTTATTCTATAGAAGAGTCTCTATAGGAAAGCATAAAAACTACAGAATGGAACAAATTGAGTGTTCACATTTCAGTCCAACAATTTCCTGTGGTATCGAGTATAATCAATTTATTCGCCTTACATACGTAAACAGTTATCAAAGGTACCAGGATTATAATTTAATACACCAGACGCGGGTTTCGTCTACATAAGACTCATCAGTTTACGCTCAGATCAAAACAGTAAACCTTCTTTAAAACCCGTCCACATTTTGAGTCTGTTCAAATATATGCTATCTTAACATTATCCTGTTCGCAATAGTTTGTTGAATATCTGTTTTTCATATGTAAATGAGTGCTTTATAAAACCAACTGCAATGGAAGCTGTCTGTCGTTATTAGTTCATTATCAGCACGACAGATGTCACATCTGGAACAGGCACTTCTTACCCTTCCGGAGCACCTGCGATCATCCCTAGTTTTTGTTGGGGTCCGTGTTGTTAATTCTTTAGTTTTCTATGTTGTGTTACGTGTACTTGTGTTGCTTGTTTGTTTTTTTCATTTTCAGCCATGGCGTTGTCAGTTTATTGTCGATTTATGAGTTCGACTGTCCCTCTAGTATCTTTCGTCCCTCTTTTCTACTAAGAATATTTTAATTAAGGTTTAAGAAACTTATTACATATGTGATGATAGCTTAAAAACGCGTTCCGTTTTTACAGTTCATATAAGGATTTCTGTTTGTGCCCAGTCGTGTACAAGTTGACCGAATGAACGCTTACATCACATCAGTAGATTTTCATTCGTGTGCAATTAAAATAGTTAACTTGCATTCCATTTCATATATTATTACATTAGTTTAGCTTTCGTAACGATACTGAAGCAACAGTAGTTATTCAACATTTAGTTCTCATCAATTCATTTAGAATACACAAGTCAGGTGAGAGAAAAAAAATCATGAGGTAATCAAATGAACTCCATAAAACGAGACCGGGTGCGTCTGTTACAGAATGTGCTTTACCCGCCACGCAAATCCAAACTCATTCATGGGCTTTTCTCATTGTTGAAGGCCGTACGGTGCCCTATAATTGTTAATTTCTGTGTTATTTCGGTCTCATGAAGATAATTGTCTTAATCATACCACATTTCATACATGTCAATATCTGTATATAATTATGGGATCTGGATATATAGATCAGACAATTATTCTGGTATCTAAAGATCTAAGACCAGTCTAAATTAGCCCGAGTCTACTGACACCTAGGTGGAAGTCTAATTATATTATTCTGAGACTAGTATTGGAATTTCAACCATTAAGAAATATTTAATTTATTGTACAGCTGGTTGACTATCAGTCCCCGAAGGTTTCACCAGCTCAGTAGTCAGTAACTCGTGTTGTTTTAATATTTTAACATCAAACGTGCAACTCAAAAAGACTACCAGCAGTTTATTAAACACTACATAACTTCATAACGCATCATAATTAACAGATATTCTATCTATTAGTAGCTAGATCTACAAAGGTTAATATTTTTAAAAGAGGAATATTCCTAGATGAATCATACATTAAGACAATATCAATTGCACGGAGTTCCTGTTTTAGTTTGTTTTATTATTTGTGTTAAATTAACACATTAATCTGTGAATTTCATCGATAATAATCATCAGAGGAAATTTCCCGAAGTCTTATATAGCTCATAAACCTAATATGAAATCGTTGTATGTTGTAGTATAGCGAGAGCAAGATAGAGGTTGTTATCTTTCAATGTTGTTTTACTAGTATTAAATTTTACCATTACTGTCGATTCATTTATTTTCGTGGGTACCAAATTCCGTGGATGTATAAAATATCTCGTATTAGTGGATATTTCAATTCGTATGTTTGGCTAATTCTGCATACATTCCGTTAGAAAATATGTATTTTGTTGAACATTTAAACTTGTGGTACTCAACTCACGACATCCACGAAAATTATAATCCAACGAATATTAATGAATCCACAATAGTATTTCATTACTCAAACTTTTATTAATCTATTGAAAAGAATGTGGTATATACAATAGTTCTCTTTTGAAATACAACAGCTGGTAGGACAAGATAAAACCATCAATAACAACACATATTTTTTTCTCTTACACCAGTAATCAACGAGATTTAGATGATACATCATTTTTGTTATGTATAAATTCAAAATTGACTCCGTTTACTTTCAACTAAGAGGATGTAAATGCATATAATTTATACCTTGTCTAAACATTAATCTAACTTTATGCCATGCAGAGGTTTAAAGTAAAAAAAAACATTTAATATTTCAATTTTCATAGATACTAGACTTGGGCTTTCTTTGTTGTTCGTTATAAATGAACCAAATCAGTCAGCCTTCAACACATTATGACGTCACAAATACTAAAAAAATACTACACCTGTAAATATGAGAATGATAACAGCAGCATGCGATGAAGATATGTCCAGACAAAACATTCGATAAAGAATTTCATAACAAGTCTTAGATAAATTTTATTAAAAAAAAATATTTTTCTTTAAATGTAGATGGTAAAATCCATGTTCTAAACACATTGTTTTGTGTACACTGAACCCACACACAAGGTCCACATTGGCTATGGACTGCATGTAGACAAAATTTGATTTTAAACTACATCTAAACATTGAGTGTTATCAATGGGAACGTAATTGTGTTCAGTTAATGTTGGAATTACAATAACACAACACCGATTTTAGGTCAATGAGAACACGGCCTTAGACACACCCACATAGTATTTTATGTTAATTCTTTATCAGTTTTAGACACTAACTGATTATTATCCTTTTTCAATGTATTGTCTGTTTTGTTGTCTTAGGGTAATTTTAAGTTGCATCTGAGAGCACCTTGTATAGCTAGGTGAGAAAAAGTTGAGTCTTTTGAAGAATTTTAATTTGAGTTGCCTTTACCAATAGTAAAGTCAATATTATTTTTATTATTTAATTCAATTTGACACCATAACTTGGCGCTTATATGGTATTCGAATATTATACATCGGTAACTGTCAAATTGGCGGATGCCTGTTATTGTTATTGAACAGAAATATTCATGGGATAAAACATCAAGGTACAAAATATGAAAATACTCACTTTCTATTCTTCCATTAGTAACAATTTTAAACTGATTTTGTGTCGTTTCTTTTGAAAGAGTTAATGTTTGTCCTTTAGCAGTTGCTAGTCTGAATATATTATACTTTAATAATGCTTATATTCATTATCCTATTGATTGCATTATTATATTATATTCTACCATATAGTTTTGTCATATATTTATAAACACTTACGCACATATATTTTATAAATTATTATTTCCCATTGTGTATATTTCAATACGATTGTAAACATTGTATTCTTTTTTTTGTTTCTTTACTTTCCTTTAACTGAATACGTGAATGTATTACATGCTTGTCATATGAAGTTATGAAGAGTTCTGTTTAGATGTGATGAAACACAATTTATCGGTAGATAACGTTTACACCAAAGAGGACACTTAACAAATCACACGGAACAGAGAAAAGGAAAGATACAAAAAGGACATTAAAAATCCAAATAACTCGAAATAAACTGACAACGCAAAAGCACAAAAATATCAAGACATCAACATCCTCACAAATCACAAAATGGGAGTAATCACGACTGAAGCTGAAGCGTAATTAGATCCAGCTACAGATGTGGCACCCATAGTTGTGGTTATGTAAGTACAAACCAGGCGATAAGTTTAATTTTAAAAGAACGAAGGGCAAAAAGATTGAAGTCATATGAAACGAGTGACTGGTGAACAATAATGTTTATCCAATTCTTGAACCAATGCATGTATGTATCATAAATAATCCGTTCAGTAAGTTTGCTTTTTCACTTGATATCCGAAAACTATTAAAAAAAAGTTAAATCTCATAAAAAATAATTTATTTTTACAAATTGAACAATAATCATCATTTAAGTTATGAATGAAAACACTTGCGCGTTATCATTCATATTTTTTTCGTAAGCTTTTGTACCTCTAAAAGAAATATGTCAAAAGTAGAGAAAGAAGATATATAATCATAATTATTTTTATGGAGCAATATCAGACAGTTGACGAGACCTTGTTGGATTCATATATTGAACAGTTGATAAACATTGTGTGGGGTGTTTTTTTCTATTTACCTTCATGCACATGGATATACATATATAATTAAAATAAATTATATCCCACACTACAATATCTTTGGGATACCACTAATGTTTTTCCGTAAGCTTATATACTTCTTCACGAAATATGTCAAAGATAGAGTAATAAAATATATAACTAGTATCCTGCGTATTTGTTTCATTCCCATGGGTCAAAATCAGACAATTGACGAGACCTTGTTGGATTCATATATTGAACAGTTCATATATTTTGTGTGGTTTTTTTTCTATTTACTTTCATGCACATGTATGTTTTGTGTGAAATTGTAAATTGGAGACGGATGACACATGGACACCACAATTTGCACATAGTCAACTGTAATACAAAAACTTTAAACTGAACGACATTTGATAACGATCGTATTTTCAAACATTAATTTCTTCTATTTTCCATCTTCGACTTAATCTTAAACTGATATTAAACATTTTGTTTGTTCAATAACAATATTCCTGACCCCATAAATGTTCAACTCGAAAGACAAAGATTATATTCCATATTAAATGTTTTCTACGGAATCGATTATAGCTAATGAGTTATTTTTAATCTTATAGATTCCAAATGCATATTCCAACACTCAAGTTACTGACATTCAATTTGTAGAGCATTCATTAATTAAATAACACTAACATATCATGTACATGTATATACTTTGTTTTACTGCTTTAATTGTAGTAAGGGTCTTGATATTTAGTTCCCTATTAATCGTCCTGGTCATGACCTGTGTCATGAGCCCTTTCATTGTTTTGTTCTTTTGAGTATTTGTATCTTTTTGCAACAAAAATAAACAGTATGAAATTAACAAAAGTAAGTACTGCAAATAGAAAAAATAAGTTTTCTGCTTTTCCTTTGTTGATATCATCTGGAAGCCACGAATCTGGAATAAATAAATACACAAACCTAGTAGAAATGATTTTTTTGTATCAATTCAACGACGCTTTTGCTTATGTCTAATGGTTAAATGAATAAAAAAACGTTATCAAAAAGCATTGGAAGATGTTATATATTCATCACATTCAATTTTTAATTTTCCGTTGATAAAATTGTTAATCATCAGAAAAATAATGTTCCTACTCTTTCAGGCAAGGTTGACCTTAGATGGTCCCGTGGTGGATATTATTTTTTGAATGTCATTTTTTAATAAGATAGCACCTTGTTTATAAATACATGGCTTTCAGGTTTCTTTTCTTCGCTTATCTGATGAAGATATTTCCATATATGCGCTTCGGACTCACAATGGTAATGTAATAAAATAAAATAAACAAATAGTTGTGTTATAAATGATAAAATAAATGTACGATGAAATTGGTTGCAATTGTATTGTCTGATTTATTGCAGCTGGTCCGAGACCACAATTGTCGTCCATTTTCGTTGTTCACGAATATAGTCCCCAGTATTAACAGTGGGTTACTTGCCATTAATTCTTATACCCCTTCCAAATTTATTTCTCAATGTTTTATTCCTCAAATTGTAAGTAGGGGGATGAAATTACACTGTTGAAAAAATTTGGGTCCAGAATTTTACAGGAAAGTAGTGATTTGGTCCAGATGAAAAAGATTAACAATTGGCACTTCGGAAGCTGTCAAAAGATTTCAAGATACCCTAAACACAAAATTGTCCATATTTTGAGTAAGAGCCGATGAAGTTTTCTATAATTTTGATATAATATGTACCAAAAGTAGTACAACTCACTGTAAAAATTTCATTGAGAGAGCGCAGGTGGGATTTTTTAAATTTTCATTTATGTTCTAAAAGAAATGCACTACGAATTAATTGTGGTCTCAGACCAGCTTTTGATTTTGATTGCTTCTTTCATATTTTCTGACTTAACTTTTTGAGAGAAAAAAATGTACTATGCATATTTTTGTTTTAAGTTTTTATTTTATTTGTCTTCGATGTGTGAAGATTGATTTTACACTTTTATAAAAGACTACTGCAATGTTTTCAGCTATCACACACGACGAAAGTTTTAGTGTCGTTAAATCTTTTTAATCTATTAGTTTCTGTACTGGGGGTGGAAAATAACAAGGCTTTTTTTAGGTTTAAGATAGCTATTATGTTTTGCTTTTTTAAAAGATTTCTGATTTACTTATAAAGTAAAAGAAATGGAAAGTTTGTCAGGTTGAAATTTCCCTTTTAATGCTTGCGAATGAAAAAAAAACTCATTTGTTTATTTAAACTTAAGTTTTTCTTTTATTTTTTACTGTATCTGTAAACTAGTTTCTGAAAGGCATTCGTAAAAATCTGTTTTGGGATTAATACAAATGAATTGCGTTTAAGATCCAAAATTATGTGATATGTATTACACTTACCTGTTCCTCTAAATATTCTGTTCACTATTGCAATAATCATTAATGCAAAAAAAGCGCCTATCCCTATTGTATCTAAATATAAGCCCATGCAAACTCCTTTCATCATGTCTGGTGCCTCTGAATATGTAAATTCCATACCTACAAGAAATTATTAGCATAAGAGTAAGTACTTAAAAAGTGACAGAAAACATTTCTCAATTCCGCATACATAGTTGATCTTTTCTGTCTGCACTATGAAATTAGTTTAGCCTAAATTTTAAATAGGAAAATTATACATGTTATAATGGTCAAGATAGGACATTAAGACAAAACATCGTGTCCTTTTTTTCTCACTATTTTCAAAAGCGATTAGCACGTTGTCTCAGAATCCCCCGCCCAAAATGAAAGCCTAAATTCAGTATTTTTCTTTAAGCCCTAGCTGTGAAGTAGACGTGGGCATTACACATTGTTAAGTTAAGAACAAAACTGGTGATACAGTATCAGCAAATGCATGGCTTTATTTTAAGTTGGCACAGCAAACGCATGCTACCCACTTCGAACACTTTCAAACAAAATTTTGTTAAAGCCGGCATTAATAATATAATATTTAAGTAGACCGGGTACACTGAAAGTTTACAACTCTCGACTAAGCGATCTTAACAATCAGTTTTAGGCCGTTATGTCGTGTTATTTTTCAAACTCAGTAGTTTTTGGATAATAACATATGTAGAACCTCATAACTTACCAACCTCTTCCACTTATACATAGAACTGTGTTGATTTTTGTCACTATATTGGTGAATGAAGAATTATAAAAAGGGATTTTGAAAGATTCCAAAGCAAGTACGCTTTTTATCATGTAAAAGTCGCTTTGTTTACAAATTTGAAGAAATTTTAAAAGGGTATATTTCCTTAATGATGCATGTGACAATTGTTTTTGTCATAACATAATAGTTATGCATCAAATTCTAGTAGAAGTATGAAAAAACTCGCATGACAAGTGGAATATCAAAGACTTTTTAAAAATCCAAAACTATTCTAAAACGGTTTTAATTATAATTTTATTACAAAATAGAAATTCATCAGGTTTATTGTGTACAAACGGAAGCTAAAAATTAGTACAACTTGAAATAGTCAATGGGCGTCATTCAGATTAGTTATTGTCGAAACATGTTCATCAGTAATTATATCTTCAGAAGTAGTATGTACGTCTTATGAAGTGTCGTCTAACTTAATATGTTGTGTCATGTGTACTATTGTTTTCCTGTTTGTCTTTTTCATTTTTAGCCATGGCGTTGTCAGTTTGTTTTAGATTTATGAGTTTGACTGTCCCTTTGGTATCTTTCGTCCCTCTTTTAATTCTGAGAACACTTTTTGTGTTATAGAAAAGTATCAGGTTCTGCAAACCTAAATACGTCAGACATCAACAACGCTGTTAGTTGTTTTGTCAACTGATTCCTATTTCGAGATTTAGTTGGTTTTCAGACTTAATTATGTTTTAATAGAATGATTCTGTCTTAACTCAAAAGTAAAATCACAAAAATTCTGAAATCCAAGGAAAATTCAAAACGGTAAGTCCGTAATCAAATGGCAAAATCAAATAATAAAACATTTCAAACGAATAGACGACAACTGTCATAGTCTTGACTTGGTATATATTAAATATTGTAAATTGAACCTTGCTTTATAGCGCTAAACCTCTCACTTGTATGACAGCCGCATCATATTTCGTTATATTTACAACGATGCTTTTATTTGATTGATCGAAATAGTTTCCGGGAGTGGGACAAATAAACAATTTAGATAGAGGTTTCTAGTTGGGAAATTAAATTCCTTATCTTCAATTTAAAAAAAAATATATATTAGCACTCAAAAACATGTCATAAAAGTCCTATTACCTGATACACTTGTGAATACCTCACTTGTTCCCATCAACATGAACTGTGGTATTTGAGCAACTATAGATACTGACGAAGCATTGTATTTGGTGTCAACTATTTTTTGAATGACCCAATGCTCTTTTTTCCTATATATTTCTAGAACACCTGCTGCAACTACCGACAAAACTGCAAATATCATTCCTAGACCTGAAATGTAGTTCATATAGATAGTTCACTATAGATCCATTTAAAATAGTGCATTCATTTTTATTAAAAAAGTGAAAATAAGAAACCTTCAGCGCGAACAATTAGTTCGTACATTTTATTGAATATACAAAGTATTCATTTTTTTTCAATTTCACTTGCACTTAATATAAAAAACAAAGAAGATGTGGAGTGCTTGCCAATGAGACAACTATCCACAATATACCAAATGACACAGAAATTAACAATTATACAGTTTTGAATAAATTGCTCCTTAATTCTTTTAATTTCAACATATTTACAAACCAGCTAAGGGATATCAACTCTGTAAAGAATTTACATAACGAGTACTCTGGCTTAAATATACCTATATACGAACATAAAAAACACAAAATTATATCAATTTATATATTGTTGGTCGTTGCATGATGAACGTAGAAAAAATTCTCACCATCAATATGTATGACTAGAATTTTCTCATAGTTTTAATATAATAAATAACCAATTTATTACATGTACTGATAATATCATAAATTATTATTTGGTTAGGGCGTTCCTGATGAAAGTAAAGCCAAAAACGCAATTCAAACGCAAATTTTTTTTTAAATTTTGTTTTTCCTTTTTTATAGCACTATCTGATGAACTATTTGTTCCTGAATATAACATCAGCTACGCGGTGTTCTGACATGATTAATAGCAAATAAAGGCAGCAGTAGTATATCGCTGTTCTAAATTCATAAATCCATTGAGAAAAAAAACAAATCTGGGTAACAAACTAAAGCTTAGGGAAACACATCAAATAATAGAGGAGAACAAAGAAACAGCAGATACAATAAATGCAACACTCACAGAAACGAACAATTATATTGCAATGGCCATTTTTTTTACTTGTTCCAAAATCAATCTTAGCACTGAGAAAAGATAATTTTGTATGTTTACATTCTTTTTCTCATTCAACAAACAAGACGTTTCTTTGAAAAATTCAGTATAAAGGAATAAGTTATTACCTATTCTCTGTAGAAATGATGGTGGTCGGTTTATCTTTTCCAGTAGAGGATATATAAATATTTCCATTAAAGGTATCAATATTAAAATGGAAACGTTGTCAAAACTTCCAAGCGCTGCAACAGGAAAATTTTTCGACAATACACTGATATCCAGTCTCTCACTTTGTAGAAAAAAAGTTGAATTTGTCTGTAATAAATAAACTTTTGTTTAAAAACTGTCTAAGATATACTGCGCAAAAATGTGGCTTTTTTTGCGCTTTAAAAAAAATGCAGTAAATATGAAAAAAAATAATGGGGTATGGTACCAATGCGACCAAATGAGTTTAAAGTGGGTAACTTTAGGTCACAATACGGTTTTAACAATGAGTAAAACTCATTAAAGGTTCTAAAAGACAAATTTAATACTATTCAAATAAAAAAGTAAGGCTTTATTTATGTATGAAAGAAATATGATATATGACATGAATGCCCCTTTATTAAATTACAAGCAGAAACATATATTTAGATGATGAAGGTGACAGAAAAAATGTTAAATCGTTTGCCATGATGAATCAAAGAATCATTCTGTATTCGCAAGGGGTTTTTTTTAGCACTTTTCAGAAAGTTTTTTTTATAGTAAATGTTCATATATTAAAACAACACCACAGGCACAAACTTTACAATTAGAGAATATGATTTTGGTTTTAAATTGTTTGAAACCTTCATTTTATCATTCGCCTGATAATGTCTAAACTTTTGAAAATATAATGTGTTGAGACTGTTTATGTTCATTCCGTCTGATTAACACATATTGAGAAATAATTTCAGCTTAATTTCGGACATTTACAAAAATTTCTTTGATAAATAAAAATTTGTGCCAAACAAATTTTTACCGTAAACACCCTCTGGATACGGTTTCTGTGTTCATATGTTTATTGCTCATGAAATAAGGATTTACACAAGAACATTCAAATATTCAAATATACAGGTATACATAATGTTTTTAATTCTTGAGATAAATCGTCATGAAAAATATTTAGTTCAATACGTTTTTAAAAACTTTTTGTCGGAGAACTTACAGACAATAAGGAAACGACCAATTTTAAATTGATTAATAAATTGCCGAAGATATTAAAAATGAGGAACATACCACAAAGTAAGTATACACGAAAATCCATGGCTCTTCACCGAAAACCAAATAACATACACGTTAACAATTGCAGATTCCTGATTTGGTTCAACAATGCGTTAAATTAATACCGCATAGTAGCTACAAAGGGCACGACATGACAAAGGGAAAATAATTCAAATCAAATATTTACACTTTCTTGACTTGAAACAGGCACATACATAATGTGGCAGAATTAAACATGCATGTGGGCGCCAATACATTCCCCTAACTCGGGTCCCTAGTTGTACAGAACAGTATAAGAACAAACCATAAAAAAATAGTTGAAACGGATTTTTTTGAGAAAAAAAATTGGTAAAAACGCTCATGTAGAAATCAAATACTAGTATTATGTTTTCCTTCCTCAATGCTTACACTCATAAACATAAGACCCATTTGGAAATGTCTCACTTGGTACAGTGATCTCCATTTTCTTTTAAATGGGCATTTGTTTTGTTGATTAGTAAAACTAGAACAATTAGATATGAATAAATTCGATTTTGTTTTGAGGGCGAATGAGTTGATTATTTGTCTATCAAAAATCTTCAAATTAATGATAAAGATGTAAAATACCTGTGCATAGGTTCCAAAGTATACGATGACGAGTCCAAACACTGGTAAAATTTTACAAAAAGCCCGAACACGATTCACAGACTCTTTGGTATAAATTCTTCCATGATCCCGTCTCTCAGCTCGATCAAAGCCTTTGCATCCACTTGCCCAACAAATACCAACTATTTCTTTGAAAGGACTTCCTATATGAAAATGAAATAAGAATTATTTTGTTAATGAAGATTCAAGAAATCCTTATTCCACCATTGTTGTTCTTTCTCTAAACACCTATAGCAAAAATTTACGCTGGATAGACTTAGGTAATGAAAAGCACTTCATTTATCCCAATTTTCTGGGTCTTTTTTCTGATGAAATATCATTTTTATGTAATATTCCTTTTTCACACCTATATTCAAATTAGTCCAACTGAAAATGGGCAATAACTTGATTGTTGGAAGGAAAGAACCTCATGACATTTATAAAAAAATAATTTATCTGAAGGTCGCTGGAATTAAAGGAATATTTTGACTTGATATTACAAGGTAATTTGTGCAGTAATCGCGAAAAGCTTATACAGTATACATTATGTATCCTTTCTTTCAACAAATGAGTCGTTCTTCAAGTAGATAAAGACTCAGCCAATTTATGCAAAAAATACTCCTGGTTTTATCATAAGTTAATACATAAATAATAATCAATACAAAAAAAAAAAAAAAAAAAGTTCATATTATTATTTCAAGCTCAGTATATTGATCATGTTCTATCACAACTTTGCCGAAAAAGTGCTTTTAAATCTCATTTCACAGAAAACCAGATAAGAAATTTATGGAAACACCGAAGTTAACTTCACACTTTGATTGTTTCCTTGATATAAACATAAATTTCAAAGTGTGAGAGTAAAATTTAAGTTTTACAATGCATATGCATTAAACATTTGTTTTAAAATAAAATACCTTCTTCCGAAGCCGTTGTGTATCTATTCCTACTCATCCAAAATATTAACTGCCCATTAATCATCACAACCAATGGTATGAGGTAACCGTAATCAAAATGTCTTAAGTTCTGCTGAACATATGCCACTGCTGTATGAGCTATTACTGCGCCAAAGTTAATTGACCAAAAGAACCTAAATCAAGATAAATATGTGATGTTAATGAAGTTTTATTGATAACTTAGAAGCTGAACTTCGTATATGCAAGGCTTTACACGTAACTATGTTAATCTTATGTTTGAATTTTAACTATTTGAATTATAAGTAAGAAAAATCTCAGTGCAATAACATTTTCATAATTCTCCTTAAGTTTTTCTGAACATCATCATAATGAGAACTGAATTCATTGCACAATACAACGTACGAAGGAGAATATGTGTTTATTGTATATCTGATATATTTGTATTGCATGTATATTCAAAAAAAGTAAAATCACAAAAATACTGAACTCCGTGGAAATTAAAATTGAAAAATCCCTAATCACATGTCCAAATCAAATGACAAAACACATCTGTCGTATTCCTGACTTGGTACAGGCATTTTCAAATGTAGAAAATTGTGGATTGAACCTGGTTTTATAGCGCTAAACCTCTAACTTTGTAAGTTTGCATTTATGAAATGTTATTTTCCTTTCGTTAGATATATCAATAATGTTCATATGTTTAACTTGCCAGTTAAAGAA
Organism: Mytilus trossulus; assembly: GCF_036588685.1. NCBI lineage: Eukaryota > Metazoa > Mollusca > Bivalvia > Mytilida > Mytilidae > Mytilus > Mytilus trossulus. Next base: position 53,365,499 of record NC_086379.1, on the reverse strand, counting down.
TGATTGTACAGCAGGTGTACCTAAACATTCCACTTGTTCAGCGCCTAATGGTCCAATGTTAGATTTTATACCTCCAGATCCTATCGTTATGAAAACAAGTGAGCTGCCAAAGAGCGCTCTTTTTATTATCTGAAAGTAAATAAAACTTTAAAATATATGTGAGGTATCAAGATGATAATATATAAACCTAATAAATCTTAGCGGTAATGAAAATATTGTAAACACTACTGGTTATCTATCCCATTCATAGATAGCAATTCGCGGTGTTTTCCTTTTTCAAATTGGTTTGGCGTTTTAATTAATATGTTTATATTGATTTGTGCATCATTGGTAAATATATATATTAAAAAGCAAGTCTGGCAAACTGAACTATTATCATAGTATCGTTAGTTAGTTTACAAGAATAGCGGCGAAATAAAATTTCTGTGTTGTCAGTTTGTACATGTACACATTGAATTAAGATAAATCTTTGTGCTATTGATGTCTTATGACTGCTGTCTACTAAAATTTCTTCAATGCATTTGTTATTTGTATGGTCACCACAGATTTTGTATTCATAAAAGCTGAACTATATTCTTTATAGATTAAATAGATATGATAATCAATAATGCTTAATAAATTGATTTTACTAAACAATATCGATATTTGCAGCTTTATGTTATTTTGAATCTTTCGCAACATCAATTTTCCCTAAAAGAAACATACATGCTTATTCACATAATTTGTTTTCAAAATGGATTCAATGTTTTGTTTCTTTAACATTTTAATCAACACTGTAAATGCATTTGGTTAACCATCTTACATTCAGTCACTTGTAATTTGGATGTTTTTTTAATTTTCTGTTTACTGGAATGCATTAATTTTATTTCTTTTTCACACTCTTTCTTTTTCGGCTTGAATTTTTGTACATTGTTTACATATGGCTTTTGTTACGAATTTCCCGTCTTTCATATGTCGTTTGTTCTTGACCCCATATTCATGATTCAGAAACTACTTGAGAACAAATCATTTTAGGCATGTGAAACACTCACTTATTTTGAGTAATAAGACAACTATATTAAAATCATGACCTCTTTCTAATGTCTACATGTATGTAACAACGTATTAGATTTTAGCGAGAGAAATTTATGTATTACTGAAAAATTATTACACCAGGGTTTTCGATATCACAAACTGGTCAAATCATTTACTAAATTTTATCACCGGTATAAGGAAATAATTCGTAAATATAACTCAACATGCAGACATCTTATACGTTCAGGTATTTCACATCCAAAATTTTATGGAAATATTCTTTATAAAGCACAAAAATGTCAGTATTCTCCTCAGAAACTAACAAAACCTTTAAATAGACTTATTAAAAGGGGATATAGTTACGATACTGTTGTCAGGTCATTAAAGATTGCATATTTTGGCTTTAACATTGATTCACTGATAGGGTCTTTGCATCGGAACTAAACACATTTATTTCTAAAAAAAAAACAGTTGTTGGCATGACACGGGTTATGTTCTTCTCATATATTTTATGATAGTATGATACTAAACCCCTAATGGGAGGGATTGTACCTGATATTCATATGATGAAGACATAATCTTTCAATCAGTTTAATTGAGGTCTGGAGCTGGCATGTCAGTTAACTGCTAGTAGTCTGTTGTTATTTATGTATTATTGTCATTTTATTTATTTTCTTTTGTTACATCTTTTGACATCGGACTCGGACTTCTCTTGAACTGAATTTTAATGTGCGTATTGTTATTCTTTTACTTTTCTACATTGGCTAGAGGTATAGGGGAGGGTTGAGATCTCATAAACATGTTTAACCCCGCCGCAATTTTGCGCCTGTCCCAAGTCAGGAGCCTCTGGCCTTTGTTAGTCTTGTATGATTTTAAATTTTAGTTTCTTGTGTATAATTCGGAGTTTAGTATGATGTCCATTATCACTGTACTATTATGCATATTTTAGGGGCCAGCTGAAGGACACCTACGGGTGCGGGAATTCTCGCTACATTGAAGACCCATTGGTTGCCTTCGGCTGTTGTTTGCTTTATGGTCGGGTGGTTGTCGCTTTGACATATTCACCATTTCCTTTCTCAATTTTATGTCCATCAAACAAGATGTAAATCATGTCAATTTTTTTCCTGGTTTTTTTTCGTATGAAGTATACAGCTCTAATAAGTTTTTAAAAGCTATGAAAACTCATAAAGTTTGTAACTCACTATAGTTCCATTTATTGCTGCTGAGGCGAACAGCAAGATTAGACCTGTAAATCCAAAAATTCAGTGTTATCATTTCCATCTCTTCCAACACGATTAAAGTGGAAAACAAAAAAAAAAATATTCTATTATTGAACGTTTTTGTTTTCAATTCCGCACACTATAAAGAAAACTTACAATACAGGGTAAAATACGAAAAAGACAAAAAGATAAACTGCAATTCACAAAACACCTAAAGAAAATATATACTGACAACACTTACCAAATCAAAAACCAAGCGCTATAGAGTGTTAGCATATCATGCTTAACATTTGTCATCCATCCTGTTGATCATGGAACATGTTGTGAAATTTCTCATTCGATGATATCACAATTTTAAAAGGAAAAAAGGACAATAGTGTTGTGGGTTCAATTGACCCTCAAACATTAACGTTGTCAGCTTTGACACCGATATTTCACAACTGTCAGTTAGGTCATGAACTTTCAAAGGGACGACTTCAACTTTACAACAGGCCTCCTACGTTGAAAATAGCTTTCAATGGGAAATATATACTCCATATACAGTCGCTGTAGGACAGCCGACATTCCCTTCTTTTGTCGTAAATAATTATTCTTATCCGATGCTTATTTGCAATTTCTAGATGCAAGTCAAGAATCAAGATATAAGGAAAACGTACAATTAACGTTAATCCGTTGGGATAGATCAACAGATATAGCCACCAAATTATTTATAATTTAGAGACAGTGTATCATCCATATAGCGGAACGAGAAGTTAAAAGATGAATGCAAGCTGATTTTTGGTCTACTTTATTTCGAATATGAAGTGTTTCTGAAAATTCACTAAGGATTAACACTCGGAACAATGTCGGACTTTATTTCAGTTTTTACCATTATTTAACAATGTTTGCATTATGATATAAATTTTTCAACAAATTAAACGAATGAGGTGGAATTATTCAAAATCTGTAAATATTAATCTGTAAATCTGCAAACTTTTTTATTTCATTCTCGCAAAATTTTCTGATAAATGTTTTAGATAGAAAATCTTCAAACTTTTGTCTACAAGAGAAGTGCCAGAAATAGAATGCCATTTTTTTAATCGTCCCTCGATCAAAAAGGTGACATTAAGGTTTCATTATCAATATCGATAATCATCATTAAGACTAATGTATGACTCAACACAGGGGAACAAGAACATGCATATGTTGCAGAATTATTTTTATTTTGATATCAGTTTCCCTTTTAAAAGTAAAATATATAAATACCGTAATCCAAGAAAAATTCGAATGGATTTTTTTTCATCAAAACGCAGAATAATTAAAAAATCAAACACATCAAATTTAATCTTATTCAATTGACCCATTAAAGTTGCATTCGAGAGCAGAAAAATCTTCACATGAAAAGCATAAAAAAATAATCAATGTTATTATGAAAACACAAGAACATATAGATAATAAACAAAAATAAATCATAGATTTCTACTGTAGTTACTTGCAAATAGTTTGAACTTGATGATTTAACCAAACATATAAAATATAAAATTCAAAGAAACTGGTATATTTCTGTGATGTTATATAAGTAATTTTTTTTTTTGCACTTTTCATCAATATGACAATTATGTTATATGATAAAGTTTTGAAATAACTTGCCTAAAATATATATGAATCCAGATCCTAGAATTGTTTTGTACTTCCCTGTATAGACATCCGCAATATATCCTCCAAATGCAGGTACAAGAAATACAGTACCTATGTAACATACAAAAAATGTTTAACAAAAAACGAATACTGTATAACAGCATGACAAAATTTAAAAGATGTCTAATCATATCATATTTGAATAAGGCTCTCATATCCCGATGAATAGAAAAAAAAATAATTGACAATCTACATTTTGTATATGAAACATCAATCACGATCACCAACTAAACATCTATACATAGATCTAGCACTGGCTAGTTTTGATTACCAGTTATGTAAAGCTATGTTCACTAATATATTGTATTAAAACATACAAAGTCTAATTATTATAATTGCTATTAATTGAGTTAAATCAACGTAATAATTAGAAGAGTACACGAGGTTCACTTCTGTACAAAACAGCATCTCGAAGTGTGGCAAGGCACGTGTACCTTTTACTTCAGTCTTGAATGTATGAGTAGAAAGAAATTATACAACCAATCTAGTAATTTAAGAAACATAGAAATAGTATCAAATTTTAAGATTGTCATAAATATTTCGATAAGTTATGTCGAATACGAATACGAATATTTTATTCTAATAGACATACATAATTACAGAGAAACTAGTTAACAATTCCTAAACATGCGTGTATTAGTTTTGCTTCGGAAAGACCTTTCGTATCTGATGAAAACGTAGAGACAAATTTAGCGTTAGAAAATACTGTTATTATAACTTCTTTGTTAACATCAACATGCCAACCGTTTACACTGCTTTAATATTTTTTTTAATTTCAACCTTTGTAACTAAGACTTGTTAAAGTAATGTGTGTTTGGAAGATAACAAAATGAAAAAATTAAACACATCATATTTATGCACAATTTCCTATTATATTCTTATGTTTTATTATATCAATCTTTCAGGTTTAACAAAAGTTCTCATGTAGTTTGTATGCCTTTGCTGGGCTGTTTTTTAATGCGATGTCATCATATTTATACAAAAATATTAATAAACAAAGTAAACAAGATAATGTTGATTTCTTCGTTGTGTGTCAGACGTCATTAAATAAATATGTCTTAGAGGATCAGAACCAGTATCATTCATGAAATGTATACAAAGTAAGGAAAGTTTCTTCAATTTTGTACTTGTTTGGCTATATAAATCTTTTGATATGAGCGTCACTGATGAATCTTATGTAGACGAAACGCGCGTCTGGCCATACTAAATTATAATCCTGGTACTTTTGATAAATATTTACACCACTGGGTCAATGCCACTGCTGATGGACGTTTCGTCCCCGAGGGTATTACCATCCAAGTAGTCTACACATCGATGTTAACATGAATATCATTAATGTGGTCATTTTATAAATTTCCTGTTTACAAAACTTTGAATTTTTCGAAAAACTTAGAATTTTCTTATCCCAGACATAGATTACCGAAGCCGAATTTGGCACAATTTTTTGGAATTTTGGATCCTCAATTCTCTTTAACTTTGTATTTGTTTGGCTTTATTAATATTTAGATATGAGCGTCACTGATAAGTCTTATGAAGACGAAACATCCGATTGGCGTACTAAATTATAATTCTGATACCTTTGATAACTATTGAAAGACGAGTCTAAATTTTGTCAACAGGAAATGATAATATGTAATGAGAATTTTTGCTGGCAAAATGCGGTCATGAGTTACCTCCAAATTATTTTCTTGATTTTATTAGATGTTGTATGAGTACCAATGAGACAACTCTCTACCCAAGTTGCAACTTATAAAAAGTAAACCATTAAAGGTCAAAGTACGGCCTTCTGCAAGAGCCTTCGTTTACACCGAACCCATCCTTTCAATATTTCGTTTATCTTACATATTAAAAGAATCACGCTGGTATGACTATTTTTTTGTGTTAATTAATTAGGGCGAAGTCTAAGAACGGAGTTTGTATTTGCAAACACAGCCTGTTTGTTGTGTAAGCTTATCAGATAGTAATTTCAATTTTTGTTTCTCTTAATATTGTTGTTTTATCAAATTTGATAATTGTGAATATTACCCAGAAAAATAAAAATTTATAACTTGGAAGCATTTGATTTCTCAGAATTGTTCTACAGTAACAACATCAGGATTAATTTTTTCAGGAGTTTTTTAGTAATAAATTATACTATTTCGTATAAAAAAAATCTCACTGCCATCATTGTAATAAAAACTATTTAATACATGCGCAAAAAAATACAACAACTTCTAGAAGGAAAAACCAACGACTATAACAAAATCTTTTTTCGTTTTACCGCATTGTCTACGGAAATTTATCAAAATTATAAAATCGTATATACTCTTTGGATACACCAATACTATACTTAAAGAAAACATGTAGCCATCAGTTGATTTCTTCTTTTTGTGTATATATTCAACAAAAAGGTTCGTATTTATTTTAACAAATATGAATGCGTAGTTCTGTCAGTAACTTAATAATATTTTGTTAAGTGAGAGAACGTCCATATAACATGTCTTCCGCAATTTGGGGCGGCGTATGGTGTTTTTATTTCATCGTAAATTATGAGTTGCTTTTAGCCCACGACTTGGTTAAAAATTGACTATGTTTACTGTCAACAAAGAGGGAATAAATTATCTTTTCAACAAGTAAATATCAACCTTTTTTAAGGTTTTATCTCTCGTAAAGAGATTGAAAGTGAACATTTGACCTTTAAAATAAAACCATAGATACTAAACTTTGGGATATCAAAGATAAATATGTACCAATTAAGTCATCATAGATACTGTACCGGCATTGAAATTTTGTATTTGCGCCGACAAGCGTTTCGTCAACAAAAGATTCATTAGTGATGCTCGAATAAAACAAAAGTAAAAAAGGTACGAAGTAAATAAGGTACGAAGATGAAGGGCATTCAACGATAACATAATGAGAGGTAACAAAAACTTAAGAAACTACTACACCTGTAAATATTAGGTTGATTTCAGTAGCTTGTGTAGATGATATGCCCAATTTAGAGGTGCAATATAATATGAGATTAGCCACAACACTGTAATAAGCTAAACGTTCACACATAACAGTCAGTAAAATACAAACTACAGCAATCCTATCTGGACGGTTTCTTTGTGTGTCATTCTGATCAGATCTCTGTAATGATGTACTTTCACGTTGTATATTGTTAGAGTGCAGTAGTGGGTCGGTTTCTTCCATTTCTCTATCTACGAATCCGTTTTTAATTTTTCAATTTCAATTTTAAGATTAAAATTTTAGTCCATTTCGTGTTTAAAAGTTGATTAAACATTCACCATCAAAGTCCATCTATTTTTAAATTGTCGCTTTATCCAGGTATGACTTTCTTCTATTTGCCTTTACTATTTAAATGTCAAAGTGTACACTATGGGTCAATGAGTAATATTACCTGATTTTGAATCAGTAACCTTAAGGATATATTAAGTGTTTTCAAAAATTAAAAAAATGATGAAGTCGATTAAAAACTAAATATAGATGATAGTGTGTCATTGTTTTGCATGCCACCCTGACTCTAATAGGAAACTTATTGATTATTATTATTATTATTGTTATTGATATTAATATTATTATTATTTGTATTTTTATTATTATTATTATTATTATTATTATTATTATTATTATTATTATTATTATTATTATTATTATTATTATTATAATGATGAAACGACTGTCAGATATCTTATCATTAGTGAAACTGCTATTTCATTATTTATTTTGTCATTTTTTTTCAAATGTTTCTCTGAAACCAGTTAACATTAGATCAATTTCATCTTATTATCAAATATATTAATTGATTATCGACAATAGTTTTTCATAACTTAAATATTTGTTTTTTATTCGTTTTAAGCAATAAACGAAGTAAGAACTATATTTGTTTTTCGCGATAGATAATTAATTCTTGTTCCCTGACACTGTTCAGACACATTTTTTTTATTTTCTTTAAGTATTTTGTTTATTTGTTCTTTATAAGGTACATAATTCAATGTTTACAAAATTTTTAAACTCTGTTAAATTGTAGAGCATCGATTTACAAATTTTACGTCGATTTTTTTTATTTTCTGCTAATAATTATGTGTAAAAAAAATATGCTTGATCTAGACCTTGTAAATTCGTAAATTATTGCGATGTTTTTATTATTGCGAAAAATGCGACAGGGTTATTATCGCAATAATTAATAAGACTCGCATTTTGACATTGTATATGAATAAAACAGGATTTTTCTCTATATCGCAAAAATAGAAATGGCATTTGAGTCATAACTGACAAAATCTCAATAATAAATGCACGCAATAATTTCTGAATACTATAGTATTTAGACTGTTAATTTCTTAATTTCGCGAATGGAAGTAATGTATTCCTTTTTAAACCTGTCAATTCAAATTAATAACAATGGAATTTTAGTTCATGATAAACACAGCAATTGAAACTCGTCTGGCACGTTCAGTTATGGTACAAATCTTCATCTTTTTAAAACAACATCTGTAGCAAAAAGTTTTGTCATGAAAATCAACATCTTTGTACAGAAATCTTGCAGGGAAGGATATGTTGGTTATATGTCAATGAAACAGAAACCCAACACGAGAACAGGCAATAATTATTTCAAAATTAAAACAGTCTGTATTCAACTCAATTTATTTGTATTTGGACCCTACAGAAAAGAAAAAAAATGCTTTTAAATACCCTAGTCTTCAGTTTATTTATTAAGATTTATAGTTAATTTACATTTAATTGAGTAAGTTTTATGAGAACAACTAATATATCGTATTTCTTAAATGGTAGTATGCATGTTACGCTTCTAATTCTAATTAGTTTTCCTTTGGACGTATTAGAAGAGGGACGAAAGATACCAGAGGGACATTCAAACTCTTAGATCGAAATAATCTTACAACGCCGTGTCTAAATAAGGAAAAGACAAACAGGTATATTATAGAACACACGTCACAACATGGAAAACTAAAGAATAAGCAACACGAACTCTACCAAAAACTTGGATTGATCTCAGGTGCTTCGGACGGGTAAGAAGATCTTGCTTCATTTCGGGCATGATCTACTGAGGATGCTTCACCGTCATGTTGCTCATGTTATTTGAACACCCGGTAAATAGTCTAATCCCGTCACATTTGTTAAAATAATT